>NC_062527.1:6514310-6769310 GCF_022655615.1 Tachysurus fulvidraco
TATTATTGATGAATTTTTTTTTTTTTTTTTTATTTTGTCTAGTTTTGACAGAAGAAAAAAATGTACAGTGGCTAAAAAGTCTACACACCCCAATTAAAATGGCTATTAAAGTCTTTGTGTTGTAAAAAAACTAAGACTAAGACTAATTAAAACTAAGATAAACATTTTCCACTTTTAGTGTAATGTTAAAAAAATAACTTAACCACCTGGTAAATTGTGTTATGGTCTGATGAGAGCATGGTAGAATGTTTTGGGGCAATTCTAAAATAAGTACTACTACTACTACTACTACTACTACTAATAATAATAATAATAATAATAATAATAATAATGATAATAATAATAAGAAGAAGAAGAAGAAGAAGAAGAAGAAGAAGAAAAAACAAGACAGTTTATAACCCAACGAATACCATAGTGAAGCATGGTGCTGGCAGCATCATGTAATGGAATTGCTTCTCTTCAGCTGAGACTGGGCTCTAGTCACGATTAAGTGTTTGGCAGATCTAAACAGTCTGTATACTGCTGTGAACTATCAAAAGGTGCATTTTCAAAAGGTTACACTTAGGGGTGTGTATACTTATGCAGCCAACTTATTATAAGTTGTTTCCTATTTTTTCTTGAAACATTTGTATTTGGTTTCCATTTGAATTTTTTTAGCTGCTAAAGTATATCACATCACATCGAAGTGGGACAGAGCCGACATATATCTCGTTTTCATGTCTTACCAGGGGTGTGTAGACGTTTGTATCTCTCTGGAATACCCTCAAAGTAGCAGCGACGGTTTTTAAGTAATGTATACGACTGTTTTTATCTGGAATCATCAGCCTGCGGAATTATTCACTGTAGAGATTCAATTAGTCACTTCACAATAACTACTGTAAATTGTATTGTGTTCGATAACAATGCTTATTCATCTTATCTTAGTAAATTAGACACGGAAGTCTTGTAATGTAAATACCGCTAAATCAGTCTTTTTTCTGTAAGATCTTATGCTTAATTACATGCTAAGAGTGAAATGGCATGATCGGGAAATATCTGTTGTACATACTGGGGGGTTTGAGCACAAGTATTTAAATGCAGACATATTTTTTTAGTTTACATATCATTTTCACTTTTACCCTGTTGTTTCAGACAGGATGTGTTATGTTTGCTGTTTTCCTGGCAGTGCGTGACTCTAAATATATGCAGTAAAGAGACAGGGCTATGTTGACGAGGCTGTTTCAAAGAGACAATGAACTGTTGCCCGTCTTTGTCTATATACACAGGCGGTGTTTGCTACTGCAGTAATCGGTTGGGATGGTGATGGTACAGTAGGTTGGCAAGAAGAGGTTATATCATGCAGACTTTCATTAGGGCATGATTTAAGGAATCAAGGCTTAATATGACTGCAGCTGTCTCTTTTATATTGAATTGCACTAGATTCATGTAATCTGAGAGAAGGAGAAGAAAAGGAATAATGGCAAGATGAATTAGAATCTAGTTGAGGCAAGAACCCTTGGAAGTGAAGCGTTGACTGTCTGCGTATTTTATCTTAACTAAACAACGCACTGTAATTTCTTTTGCATTGTTTTGTTGAAGCCAGTGTCGACTGAAAAAGTGGAACAAGTGAATAAGTCACAAGTCATAATAATAATGCAATATCCCCAGGCCAAGATTTTGGCTGATATGCTAATGTCAAATAAATTATTCTGCTCTATTTCATAGTTGTTGCTTCTATAAGAAGCAAAGCATCCAAATCTAGAACTTGTCGAATTTATGCACAGATTAGGTCAGATGTGGGCTCAAATATGAGCTGTGTTTTAGCCGGACATCTACTACACTAATGAATATAGAAAACAGCGAGTTATTTGGGATGTGGGAAGAAACTGGAGAACCCAAAGGAAATCCATACAAACCGAAGGAGAATGAGCAGAACACAACTGTCTATGAAACCACCATGGTTGTTTCCCACACCTATTCTGGGTCGCCTTTGCTTGTCTTGCACGTTAAGAAAACTGAATTTTCCTGAGTTCTAAACAGAGCTGGACTGGATTACTACAACCTGGGTTTCTCAAAAATCTTCTACCACCATTATCCATATCACTTTTCTGTGACCTCAGCTTTCTGAATAACGGTGGAGAAGGACTTGATGAAAGGGCACTCAAGAGGACATGAGGCAGCTTAGATGAGTAATTTTATCTTTAATTAGTTCTAATTCCCTTGTGTTTAACACCCAGCAAATTGCAGGAGCATTGTTGTCGTTTTCTTCCGGCTTATAATTATTGATAGAGTGAGGGTCAGCATTCCCTCATAAGCCTCTTAGCAAGAGTATGAAAGGGTTGTAAAGGAGGTCCTCAGAACAGATGAGAGACGAGGATGATCTGCAGCTGCCGCCTCGTTCTTATTCTCTCATTCTGCCTTTTCTTTCTCTTCCTGTCAGATCGTCAGTAAGTACCCGGCAGTGTGGAACAATAACCTGTTCCAGGACAGTTCATTGGTCTAATTAAGGCCTCTTCTCTCCCCAGCCACACTCAAAGTGAAGCCATTCAACTCCTCTGGCCTTGCCCTCTTCCTGGTAGCCCGGAGATGGAAAAGGATGTGAAAGGGAAGAATACAAATGAAAGGCTTGAGCCCTGTCCAGGGAGATAGAATAGCCCACAGTGATCAATAGCATTAGGCAGTTCCAGGGAAGAACACACACGGGCTTCAGAGACAGATTGAGCTTCCAGTGTCAGATCAAGGGTGCAGCTGTTCCTGTGCAAATTAAAAGTGCATCGTCTTCTCAGAATAAAAAAAAAAGTTTCTTTTATTTAACGGTCATTTAGATGATACTTTAACTTTGGTATGTTCTGGTATTATAGTTTACTAAGGATCCCTCAGCGCGTACTCTGGTATTAAGTTGCCAGCCCAGTGCCATACTCATACCTGTGTTCGTACAAGATGCCTCAATACCTGGTGATATTATGATAGAGAAGCTTTTATTTGTCACATATACATGCTTTTCTTCTCAGATCCTTGATCAGACTTTGGGGTCAGAGTATAGGGTCAGCTATGATACAGCACTCCTGGAGCGGAGAGGGTTAAGGGCCTAATTTAAGGGCCCAACATTGGTAGTTTGGTGGTGCTGGGGCTTCAACATTTCTGATTAGCAACCCAGAGCCTTAGCTCTTCCCTTCAGTTCATCTCAAAAGCCAACAAATGGATTGGTTTGTTGAGTCCATGTTGAGCACTGAATGTCTCACTCCACAGTGAGTGTTAATGTGAAGCTTATATAAAAGTAGACACTCAGGACTTTATGTATTTGTACAGTATATATTTCTGTTTTTCCCAACACGACTATATTTCTATATTTCTATGGATGATTATCTCCATAGAAATGTAATGATATCAAACCCATTTCTGCTCTCTGAGATGCCTCAGGTGCTTCTTCATAAGCTGTTCAAATTTTAATGCAAAAGTTAAAATAAATTCTATGTAATAGCAAGTTGCTCCGTTTCTTTATTGATTAGAGATCGCTTATGTTTTCTGTTGGCTCTCCATACTCAGGGTTAGATCTCAAAGATAACACAAATATCGCTGGGACACAAAACAAAAGTAACTGCTACCAAAAGCATATACTGTATATCAGCTCAGAAAGTTGAGATTAAACTCACATTGTTTGTAATAACTTCCTCATCAGCTAATACTGCAGCACTGTCCTTATTCTAGTCAGTATAGTCTTCCTCTTGCCTCTTTTTCTCATTCCATCTTAGCATGCAGTCTTTTATAGGCAAATGTAATAATTTATTGCCATTTCCTTTTTTAGAGCGAGCACTTATGAAAAATAGTTTTTCCAACCCGCTGCGTCAGAGGGGATAAATTTTAAATGAGTAAACAGTATTGACTTTGCTGAGGCACTTTTATATCATTCGAGACGCACTAAATTCTACAGCCATGAATCAGCAACTGGTTTGCAAATTGCTAGTGTTTTTTCCTCTACCATTTTGGCCAAGGATCAAAATTGAATCTTAAATTTTGTTCTCTGTTAGCCATTCCTCTGAAGGAGAAAGGAACGATAGATGAAAAGTCAGTCACCCCGATTGCTGGTTATTTAGTAAGTGCAAATGATGGACGGAGAAATAAAACGGTACACGGGTCGTTTTGTAGTGTTTCGCCTCCCGTTAGAACAACTGGAGCAGTGCAGCATCCTGCTCTAATAGGATTGTAGCTGTAGATCATCTCCCATCTTGCTGACAGCAGCAGGATTTAATCTGTCGAGTGATGTGCTACAGCGTTCGGATCCTGTGCCCTCATTTTTAAAGGTGCGTGTGCACAGACTAACAGAAGCGTTTAAAGAGTACCTGAAAACCAGACTTGAGTAAAAGTACAAATACCTTACTGCAAAAATGACTCAATTACAAGTCACCAATTCCAATACAACTTAAGTGAAAGTCTAAAAAAAAGTCTTTCCAATTTTAACAGCACGAGTATTTTACTCATGCTGAATATAGGCTCAAAGATGCACTAGACCTTAACACTAAGAGATACTGTCAGTAAAAAAAGAAGGAACAGATCATTTGTGAGGTTTTATTACCTATAATAGTAATGAAATTAAACACCTTAATATTTCATTGAATCTACATCAGCCTTGTAAACACCGCGGAACGAAACATGGGTTTAACAAGTCAGTCTCAGTCAAACTCATTCATTCATTTTCTACCGCTTTTCCGAACTACCTCGGGTCATGGGGAGCCTGTGCCTATCTCAGGCGTCATCGGGCATCATGGCGGGATACACCCTGGATACACCCTGGCACACACACTCACTCTCATTCACTCACACAATTTTCCAGAGATGCCAATCAACCTACCATGCATGTCTTTGGACTGGGGGAGGAAACCGGAGTACCCGGAGGAAACCCCCGAGGCACAAGGAGAACATGCAAACTCCACACACACAAGGCGGAGGCGGGAATCGAACCCCCAACCCTGGAGGTGTGAGGCGAACGTGCTACCCGCTAAGCCACCGTGACCCCACACAGTCAAACTCAGGTGTTCAAAAAAAGGCATGAAACAATTGTTTCAAAAAAATGTATGTCATTCTTTTTAGTACAAAAACTAATATACAAGTACAAAAAAACTAGTATAAATAAATCAATAAAATAATTTTAAAGCAATCTTAAGATATAATAAGTTATATTAAATATTAAGAGCTGATATGATTTAGCCCTCAGTCTCAGAGAGTGGGAACAAAAGCTGGTTCTCAAAGTTCTTGGAATTTATTCTAGTGCTTTTTGGATTAAAAATAAGACCAGCTGTGCTGAAAAGCTGTTCACAGGCAGCAGACACGGGTAACGGTGTGTTGAGCTTTAAAGATAGCTACGGCAGAAGTGGGAATGTTTTCAGGACACCCATGTCATCACCAGCACATGACAGATAGCCTTCAAGCACCGTTGGGCCTCGTTGTAACTGGATGACTTCAATGGCTTGAAGAAATCCTCTTAATCTGTGAGGTCTCCTCCATATTTCCCTTTATGAAGTCAAGACCTACAATAAAATACACATTTAGTAATGTTTCTGCAACAATTAGAACATCATGTCATGCCACGTTGCACTGGCTTTTGTCATTTCAGTAACTGTAGTAACTTTCGGTATCGATGACAAACACCAAAGTTATGGTAATTAACATTATGTCAATGATACTATTGTGAAATCAAACATTGATTCATGCATTCATTTTCTACCGCTTATCCGAACTTCTCGGGTCACGGGGAGCCTGTGCCTCATCTCAGGCGTCATCGGGCATCGAGGCAGGATACACCCTTGACGGAGTGCCAACCCATCGCAGGGCACACACACACACTCTCTACCATCAAACATGGTCTGTATAAATGTAATAGTAATAAAAAAAATACATTTAATTACCGTTAAATAGTCTCTTACCTCAAAGTGTTTCTTCAAATTTGACGATGAATTGTTAAAAGCGCTTATTTGCGTGGTTCGTATCAAACGAAGTAGACAGTGCAGCCTGTAAGAATCATTCTTCATTCCAGCAAATGAAAACTAATGACATCTCTTTGTTGATTAAACCTTGAAAAACTACAAATTCTTAAAGCTTGAGTTTCTACTTTCATATAATCCAGTAAGCAACACTGTGAAGTTGGACATGACTAAGACATTTGGGACATTTTAGCCTCTGGGAGAAATAATTAAAAATGAAAAACAACGAGTAATTGGATAAATCGTAGCCGTTTGCGAGGATTATTGGTGCTGTTTAACCGAGGTAAAGGAAAAACAGAACATCAGCAAAACAGAAAATCAGTCATTGGTGTTATAGTTAAATATCAAAACACTCAGATATCGTCTACTTCTTTTTATCCAGTTTGAGACACTAGACGTTCCTGTAATTGTTTGATCAGTAAAGCTGTCTTCTTCAAATATGTAGATTTATCATGACCATTCAATTTATTTTTTATTTACCACTTCACCATAAATGGGAGCATTAATTGTTTTTATTTTTATTATTGACTTTCCTACTCAAAAGCAAAGAAACCGATTTAAACATATACTGTAGCCTGATCCATTATGTAGTCATAGACTGAAACATACCACAACCATAATATCAATAAGGGCAATATCTAACTGTGTACTAGCTTTAGCTTGGAATCTTGTGTAAGTTAGTTTAGGTGCAGTGTAATCTGGCACCTGATCATTTATTGATTGATTGATTCATTCATTTTCTACCGCTTATCCGAACTTCTCGGGTCACGGGGAGCCTGTGCCATTCTCAGGCGTCATCGGGCATCAAGACAGGATACACCCTGGACACTCCATCACAGGGCACACACACACTCTCATAAACTCACACACTACGGACAATTTTCCAGAGATGCCAATCAACCTACCATGCATCTCATTGGACCGGGGGAGGAAACCGGAGTACCCGGAGGAAACCCCCGAGGCACGGGGAGAACATGCAAACTCCACACACACAAGGCAGAGACAGGAATCGAACCCCCAACCCTGAAGGTGTGAGGCGAACGTGCTAACCACTAAGCCACCGTGCCCCTTCTCATTGATTCAGCGAAGCCTAAGTGTTGTTAGAATGAATGATGGTGAGGAACAAATCACCAACAGAGTGTTTCTGAAGACATCTACGACACCTTCCACTCCACAATGTCTTCCATTTGACAGGTTCTTAATTCTTCACTCTTTCTTCTATCCATAACAGCACTTACTTCCTTCAGAGTCATCTGCTTATTGTATAATAAAACCATGTTATCCTTTGACATCGGGGTATGTTCGGGTTAGCCATCCGTTTATGTTCAGATTCCCAAAAAAACACATATTTTTTATCTGTATCAGTGGTCCACAGACATAAATGACGAGATCTAGCACGTCACTGACACGTAATACACGCCTGAGTAAAAACTCCTACACTGCTTTGTGTGTTTAGTTCCTGTGACTAATTCTGGAGAGATAATTCAGATATCAACCCTTCCTTGAATGCCTTTTGCTTTACAAGATGGCTTTTTTTTTCTTTTAAGAGTATAACCATACAAATAATTTGGTATGTGTGCATGACTTTTCTTTTCAATATATATGTACTCTTGTATAGTTGGAAGTCATAATGTGCATATGCAGTTTATTATACTATTCATTCTATTGGTCTCTCTCTCTCACACACACACACACACACACACACACACGTAGAAGGTGATTATCTCACAGGAATGTCGAGGACGTCCGATTGTTCCATTGTTGCTAGATTTTAAACCAGACTTTTGGATTTGCTTCTCACTAGATGTGAAAGATGGCCAAACAGCACTTTTTGTTTTATACTACGGTACGTAAAAGCCTATCAGCTCCTAATGTTAAAGTGAGTACAACATCAGCAGGAGAAAAAGACACCAAAAAATGTTTTTTCTTTATAGGGACAGTAAATTATTATCATCACGTAACTTTTGCTAATGTTAGGAATACTTGCATCTGAAATCAAATTTCCAGATGTTCCCGATCATAGCTATCTAACTAGAATATACCGGCATGACCGACGTGTATTAAGGCAGTGGATTATCAAATAGAATTACATTGATGTAGACGTCTGGTTGATCCAAAGACACAATTACATTGATGTAGACGTATATATATATATATATATATATATATATATATATATATATATATATATATATATATATATATATATATATATATATTTGGATGCAGAATTTTGCTATTTTATTTTATTATACTTTTACCTGAATATAATATCATTTGGTTTATTCCTCATATCGTCTCAAGGAATTTTTCCTTTCCATCGTCACCTCTGGCTTGCTCATTGGGGATAAATGAAAATAAAAAAATATAAATAATTGATTGAATATTTAGATTTCTGTAAAACAGTTTTTACAGCATTGTCCACTGTTACAATGCTATATAAAAATGTAATTGAATTGGTGTTCATAGAGCTTCATGTAAAATGTTACCTCGTTTTTATTCATGTGGAATGATGGATTAATGGATAAAAAGTCATTTTAGCCCTGTATTGCAAGATATTATAAAATAAAATAAAATAAAATAAAATAAAACAGAATCTTCTTCCTCAGAAGAGAAGAAAGACAAACTCCCTTAAAATAGGCTGCTTCACACAGTGTGCTTATGCGTATGGCCTCTCTGAAAGGTGCCAAAGGACTTTTTTTTCTTTTTCAGTCCTCCACAAAATGAGACATCACACATGTATTCATCCTGTGAAGCCTATGAAGCCTCGCAGAGTCACGAAAAGAATGAGGCAGGATGACATTTGAGGCAGTGATTCTCTTCTAAGCCTTACTCTTTATTGGATGTTTGCCAGTTTACCATTTGTGCCAGTTGAGAAGATGACATGGAGGTCAAAAACGTTCTGTGAAAAGACAGGGAGAAAGGAAAGAATATTAATCATCAAGTCCAGATTGTGTGTGTGTGTGTGTGTGTGTGTGTGTGTGTGTGTGTGTGTGTGTGTGTGTGTGTGTGTGTGTGTGTGTGTGTGTGTGTGTGTGTGTGTGTGTGTGTGTGTGTGTGTGTGTGTGTGTGTGTGTGTGTGTCTGTGTCTGTGTGTGTGTGTTGATAAGGTTTAGTATGTATATAAAGCAGTTGGCCTCTGTTGAAACTCTGCACCTTGTTGCAAACAGCAGCTCCTGGCTGGGGATTAAAGGCTGTCCCATCTGTCCAGCAACAGCTCTGCTTTAAACTGCTGCACATCACACTGCATTCAATCATCCCACCAGGGTCTCGTCTCAATCACAGAGACACCTGCAGTCACCTTTATACTCACTTCAGAATGTACAAGATACACACATAGTTTACAGATTTCGCACATGTTACTACGGTACAGTACAACAACCTAAACTCAAACAGCAATAAGAGCTGGCCTTATTAACAAACAGAGCAGGGGCAGGAATAGTAGAAGTTAGAGTATATTTCCTACATGTGGCAATGAGAAAATGAGTAAGATGTACTGTATATTTTCTTTTTTCCCCCCCGATTAAAAATTTGCCTACAAACATTGCCACTTTAATTGTAATGGAGGCATAGCAGAGGTGTAAAGGTACATCCCTGCTGGGTCACAGTACCAGGCGGTGTAATGTTCTCCCTGCTCTAAGTGATGATTCAACTCATAAAGGGCACTATATTTAGGTGACTAGTTCATTCAGCAGGATACAGGTGACAACAAGGGCAAACGTCTGAAATAGTTTTTCTTCAAAAGCTTCCTTCCTGTTTGAGGCCTATTTAAAGAGTATTCTAGAATACAAATGAGTAACAAGTAGGAGTAGACGTGGTGGTGGTGGTGGTGGTGCTGATGGTTGTGTCGGCGTCTACGTCGACGACCCCGGTGCCAAGTTCGACTTTGTTTTTCAAACGTTTAAAAATGGTCTGTCAGCTAGATTGGAAATAAAAGGGAATTACAAGGGAAGAGTGCAGAACTAAACACAAACTGAGAATGGATTCTTTCTGATAATAGGGTTGGGTCACAAAGGGAGAAAAGATGGAATGATGAAATATGAAGGAGATAAAGGACGGTAGGTGTTGAATTGAATTTGTCAATCTTACGCGGGCTGCGTATGAGCACCACACGAGGGACGGAGATTCAAAGCAATGCAAATGAAAAATGATGTAAAACGCTAGAAGGATTAGGGCTTGTGAGCAGTGTGAGTGAAACTGTCATGGCTTACGTGCTTAACTTTTAGCACTAATGGCAGTGACAGCAGTCTTAGAGGGATTTCTGAGCAGATCATACATATTTAGCTAGAGCATTTAAGAGGGATTGTCACTTTTGTTTTCTCACAGATGGCGCATTTTAGTTCTTTTGGATTAACATAAACAGCATGCTTTGCAGTAGAATCTCTGATGTACGATTTTTGGGGATAAATTTCAACCAGTCAGCCAAGTGATTTAGGTATTTTTGGTATCATTAGCATGTGCCCATACAGTTGTCTTAGTACTAATGTTTAATGATTGATTGGCATCGGTCAGTGGGCCAAGTGCCCACAGTATTTGGCCAGTCTTTCTGTCAACATATTATCTCTCTTCCTTTACTCATTTTGTGAATGCCAGGACCAGCAAAACATCTGTCACAGTAAAAAAGTAAAGGTTGCCGGTGTCAGGACTTTTGGGTATGTTGCGATAACATTTGCTACAATTCAGTGGCCTTATTATTGTGCATAAGGTGCTTATGTGTTTTAAAGGTTCTGTGTATAGTGCGTGATAGCTCATGATATAAAAAAAAAAATAAGCCACGTAAAAAGTCATTTTTTGCTGTCTTTTTTTTTTTTTTTCCTTCACACTACTGACTGCAATCCACTTCTGTTCATCTGTGGTGATTAAATATCTAGCAGCTTTTTTTTAAAAAGATAATATTAGTGAAATCACTGTATCTTTGTTACGGAAATCAGACACAGGATGTAGGTTATTTTTTTGAAGTACAAGTAATAATAAACATGTTTGCCTTACTTGATAATATTTCTTTGGTTTGCTACTAAAGAGAAAATACTTGTAGAAGCCAGTGAAAGTGGAACACGGTGTAATAGAGAGTCTGACATTAACGTAAATGCACTCTTGCGGTGTATGAGATCGGTCACACTGACGCGGTAACATTCGGTTCTCACTCACAGCACGCACCAGCGTACCAAGAACTCACTAAAGAATTAAAGAAAGCCAGCACGCTTCTAATGTTCTTCGCAGGTCAATTGCAGTTTCCATTTCCTCTGCCCTGTAAAGTATGAAGTATATTGACATATTTTGCTTTGCATGTTATGGTGTAATTTGCATTCTCATGTGACATTCCATTAGAAAGAACAATAACGGTGTATAACCTGTGAAGTATTTTACTTAAAGCTGTGCTGTGTATAAATATTTAATACGGTATATGAATAATAAAGCCCTTAAATTGGCAGATTAATCACTTCGGCTACAGATGATGTCTATAGCCAGGTGTCTGCAGCTGTACAAGTTATGTGCTGCAGTGACACATTTATCACCCCAAGCATTTTTGTCTTTGACTGTTCTTTCTTCTTTATTTCTAAGCTGATGCAGTGGTGATGATGCAGATGGTAGTCCATACAGTACATGCAGCCTCACACTGCGTGGATTAGATCATTAATTACTCTCGGACGTTGCTGGTAATAGAAGCAGTGCTTATCATACAATACCATTGTTTTATATTAAGCTGAGCACTGTTCTTGTTACAGAGATGGTGGGGGCACAAATAATCTGGGATACAGTAGTATTTTGAAATTTTTTGCTTTGCACTGTTCCTGTCATAATATGTTGTAATAGTCATGAAATATTCTCATTCTTTATACGACAACTGTACGAAGAAAGCCTTTAGACAGAATTGACGATGAATCCAAACATGCCAACCATCACTATTATGCACACATACACTTTTATGCTTCAGTTCCTACCTCCTGCTTTTCCTGCCCACCACGTCTTAATGAACATGTCAGTGAAATGTAAAAAAAATTGTTTCATGAGTCATACATCATCTGAGGATTTTCAAAACAAAATACTATAGAATCAGTTTGTATATCCTGATTATTATTTATTTATCATTATATTTACACTATGAAGTATTCTTGATGTATAACTTACAAAAATTAGCAAAATTGCATTTTGCAATCGATATTAAACACATCTAGTCACAATTTATATATATATATATATATATATATATATCTATATAGATAGATAGATAGATAGATAGATAGATAGATAGATAGATAGATAGATAGATAGATAGATAGATAGATAATACCACTAATTTCCTTTGCAAGATTATGCTAAATAGTCCTCTTTTTTGTGCAGGTAACCGGTAGGATGGTGGCAGTGGAAGTAAGTGGGCACAGCTACCTGGTGGCATGCTGGCAGCCCATCCTAATTCTAATGCTTGCCACTGTGCTCTCTGGATCTACCACCGGCTGCCCATCCCGGTGTGAATGCAATGCCCAGGAGCGTGCTGTTGTGTGCCACCGCAAAAAGTTGATGTCAATTCCTGAGGGTATTCCATCTGAGACAAGATTCCTAGACCTCAGTAAGAACCGCATTAAAACAATTAACCCAGACGAGTTCTCTGGGTTTCCCAACTTGGAGGAGCTGGAGTTGAATGAAAACACCATATCCACTATTGAACCTGGGGCCTTTAACAACCTGTATGGACTTCGGACTCTTGGGCTGCGCAGCAATAAGCTTAAACTTATTCAACTAGGTGTATTCACTGGCCTCAGTAACCTTACCAAGCTTGATATCAGTGAGAATAAAATAGTTATCCTGCTAGATTACATGTTCCAGGATCTCTACAACCTACACTCTCTGGAAGTGGGTGACAATGATCTGGTGTTTATAGCCCACCGAGCATTCCATGGCCTCGACAGCCTGGAACATCTGACACTGGAAAAGTGCAACCTTACCTTTGTTCCCACAGAGGCCTTCACTCATTTGCATAGCCTCAACACTTTGTGTCTGCGCAACCTCAACATTAACAGCATCAGAGATTATTCCTTCAAACGCCTTTCCCGTCTGAAAGTTCTGGAGATCGCTAATTGGCCATACCTGGACACGATGACTACTAACTGTTTGTACGGTTTGAATCTTACATCCTTATCAATCACCAATGCCAATTTAACTTCGATCCCATACGTGGCGCTCCGGCACCTGGTTTACCTACGATTCTTAAATATGTCTTACAACCCCATTGCAGTCATTGAAGGGAACAAGCTTCATGACCTGCTCAGACTTCAGGAGTTTCACTTGGTCGGTGGAAGACTGGCCATAATAGAGCCATACTCATTTAGAGGTCTCAACTATCTAAAGATCCTGAATGTGTCAGGGAATGCTCTAACTACCTTGGAAGAATCGGTTTTTCACTCAGTGGGGAACCTTGAAACACTGGTGCTATATGACAACCCTCTGGCATGTGACTGTAGGCTTCTCTGGGTGTTCCGTCGGAGATGGAGGCTCAATTTCAACCGCCAGCAACCCACATGCACCTCACCGGAGTTCGTCCAGGGAAAAGAGTTCAAAGATTTCCCTGACATCTTACAGCCTAATTACTTCACATGTCGCAAATCAAGAATCCGGGACCGCAAAGCACAGCAGATGTATGTGGATGAAGGAACTACTGTGCATTTTGCATGCCAGGCAGATGGCGATCCAGCCCCGGTTATCATGTGGCTTTCTCCTCAAAAACAGTTCATTACCCCCAAAACAATAGGAAGACTCACCATGTTCCCTGATGGTACTTTAGAGGTGCGCTACGCTCAGATCCAAGATAATGGGACGTATGTATGTATTGCAAGTAATGCAGGTGGAAATGACAGTGCTCTTGCTCACCTTCATGTCCACAGCTACTCTCCTGACTGGCCCAACCAGCTCAACAAGACCTTTGCTTTCATTTCTAACCAGCCCAGCGACAGCGGAGCCAATGGGACGAAAGCTACTGTTCCTTTCCCCTTCGACATCAAGACTCTTATCATTGCCACCACTATGGGATTCATCTCCTTCCTTGGTGTCGTATTATTCTGTTTAGTACTGCTGTTTCTGTGGAGCCGGGGTAAAGGTAACACCAAACACAACATCGAGATCGAGTATGTACCACGTAAATCAGATGCAGGACTAAGCAGTGGTACTGCTGATGCACCCCGCAAATTTAATATGAAAATGATTTAATCCATGCAAGGAGTGTTAAATACACAGTAAACACTAAATGAGTACTTGTGAGTAAAATATCAAACTTATCCTGATTAACCAGTGGATCCTGCAACTTTCTTATAGAGGAAGTGTTTCTGATGTTGTGTGTTTGATGTTGAAAATGGGAGGAGAAAACTACTGCATTTCTCTGTGATGACTTTTTCTGCTTGGCCTTCAGGGACCATTTCGTGAAAGACAATTTTCTTGTAAAACATCCAACTGGAATTTTATGGGCAAAAAGGAAAAAGACTAACGAACCCTTCTCGATGTCCGTGTGAACCGCCAAAACACAAAAGACCATTGTCCTCCTTTGCTGTCCTTTTTGCCTGCATTATGTGTTACTGTATGGTTTATTTTTAACATTCAAACTGAGAATGTTTTATCATACAGAAGCAGCAGACATTTTTGGGTTGAAAAGCACATTAACGAGTTCAATGCTATGCTAAATATGTCATTTGTTTCAGAGGATCACTGCCACACTCCTTGAATACTGTTGGTATCCAAGTCAAACACTGCACTACAGATCACATTCATCGTACAGAGCATTTTTAAGACAATAGTGTCTTGAAAACACCTTCTAGGTTCAGAGAATTACATTTTACTTTAATTTTAAACTTTTTTTTATTTACATTTTTACTCATGTGCAGAGACACAAGAAAACACAGCTACAGGTATGTATCTAGTTCGTTTTGAGAATACAAAATTAACGTTTTAAACCATTGATAAGTCTTACAACCTTTAGCCAATTGAAATTTTAAATTTTAACACAACATGGTTCCCAAGGAGGATGCATTCATCTCTCACATGAGTGCTTTCAGGACCTACAGCCTTTAAAGATGCCAGATGTGGTGGCAAAAGGTTTCATTTTCAGCTCTGTAAGGTAAAATCAAAACGTACAGATTCAACACAGTACAAAGTAGGTATTCAATCAATTCAACCTTTACGACTGAAGATTTTTTTTTTAAGTGATATATCAGTTTGAGTGAGCAAAAGTGTATTATGTTAAGTTCCTTAATTTGATGTATTGGCAAAGTTCTTGCAGCATTCTTGTACACCTCTTTAATACTGTGTCACAGGCTATAAAAACCAATATATAAGGCTCCGATACGCTAATGGCTGCCATGCAAATTACAGAGAAGTGCATGAATTACAGGATAGTATACTGTACCTTACCTTTCCCCAACAGTTGGACAGGATACCGATATAGAAATAGTTTATTCGCAGGGTACGTACATGGGACATTTCTAACACATTCATAAGCACTTCGAGCATAAACCATGATAAATTTTTATGCCAAAAGTCAAATAAAAACCTTTTTACTCTAAGGTAACATCAGATGATTTATGGGATCGTAAAGGAAACCGAGAAGACTGAAACACAGCATTCATTTTTAAACACACATTCTTGACAGTTATAAAAGTCATACGAACCCTAACAATGCTTAGAGTACATGTTACAAATGAGAATTTGATTACCACTTTAATTTAAGAATATGAAAATCATTCATTTTGCTGCCATATGGGAATCGGTAAGTCAGTGAAGTTACAGAGCCCCTAAGGGGACATGGTAATTGGAAAAAAAATAGGAAGATGGGAAAAAAAAAATCATGGCAGTGCTTTGCTGTTTACTTGGAAAAATTTGGGTTCTCGTGCAAAACTTTTCCGTCCTGCCGTCATCGAATTTGTACAAACAGTGCTTCTAGTTTAATTTCTTACTGGCTGCGGGACTAAGGTTAAGGAAATCGCTCCTCCGAAAAGCAGGATTAATGTAGTCACATAAGGGAGCATTTAATTGAGGACAGCTTTAATGATTTTTGGTAGACAGTGATAGGCTTCTTTGAGAGGTTCTTTCTCAATCTGCACACAATTCAGTGTAAGTGAAAACACAGAAGCAGTAGATATTTAGCAGGTAAATCTGTTTGTACTTACAGATTTAAGATAAAAGGCACTTTAACAAAAAGTCTTACGGCTGCCTTCTGTTCTGCTGATTGCACTCTGTAGCTCAGCGCTAACCGAATGCTAATAGTTAGCTACTAGATACCTATTTGTTGTTGACTAGTAGCACTCAAATAATGCCTCATGTTGACTATTTAGACACTTAGCAGTGAGTTTATTAAAAAAAAAAAAAAAGGCAATATAATCTTATCTATGATAGTTATACAGTAAAGTCTTAACTATGAGAAGTAACAGGAAAAGGTTTTTATAACATTATGTTGTTTCAGTTTGTATTAGAAAAGAACTTTCTGTGTTCGTTCTACAATCACAGACATGATTTGTCATGGTGGAAAGAAATATTTTACACTATGACTAATGCATTCATGTGGTCGCAGTCTCGATGACTAGCTATGCCGATGACTGTGGAATATGTAAGTGACTAAGTAAACTCTGACATGTCTGTGATGAGCCGTAGCATTTTTACTTCTCTTGGCGTCTCATAGCCTTACTCATCTTAATTTGATTGAATCGATTTACAAAAATCTGCAGTAATCGGTGAGACTACCAAAAAAATACAGTTCTACTTGGACCAACACTGACAGTTTAGCTTCTGTCCATCTTTGGTAATAGTAGCTTACTGAATTGTTTTCTAAGGCATGGACTACAGGTAAAGAACAAATACATTAAATAAATCTTATAAATACGATTTGCACTTTTAAATAAAAGATACAAAAGCCTATAAATCATAGTATTGTGGACAGTTTGCAATCCGTGGCCTGTTCTATGGATATTACATGCAAGCGTTAAACTTTTCATTGGGAACAACAGTGATGGTACTGTAGTATCTCATAATTCACTGTCTGGTGACAAAATAAATCAAACACAGAATAGCAACATTAATGAATGAGGGTCATTATGTTTGTTTGCACATAGAAATGAAGAAATCAATGCTTATTCTGAGTATGTAGTGTCGTGCAAAACGTTTAGCTAACCGAATGTGGAACTAACAAAATTCAAGGAGATTTTATTGTGTTACGGTTATATGATTCATTTACCCTTCGTTATCTTTGACTATGATATAACCAGCAGGTCTTACAAAAGTTGGTATATATGCTATGTTAGAGCTTGAAGTTCCAGATAGAGACCAGTTCTATTTTGGCAAATGCTAATGCCATTTTATTTTACGTTTACCGAAACTTTAAGTCTCCTGGTTACTATTTTTGGATTAAAATCTCTACAATTTCATCATTGCAGCAGGTAAGTTACTGAATGAGTGTGTATCGGTAAGCATTAGGTTTATAAAAGTTAATGTGCTTGACAACCCTGATGTTCATGTTGCCTGTAATTACTTGTCTTATAATCCAAAACTGACTGATTGGTTTAAAAAAAAAAAAAAGTTTAGAGTTAAATTGATCACTATTTGAATAAATATGTCCAAAATAGTCCCAAACAAGTTTTTTTTCATATGACTTGTAAAAATGAAATCCTGTTCCTTGATAATATGAGTTGCACAATAATTTAAAGAGCGGATGATGAAATGATACTGATTGTGATTTTGGCTTTGCAGAAGCGTATTTGTGTGTGATGTTCTTACCTTAGTGAAAGTCTGTAATGTGGTTGTCGGAGCTTTGTGGATGTGAGGGGGATAAAGCAGGATAGAGTGTCGGTTTATAGACCAAGTGGGTTAAATGCCAGAGCAATTATTTTGTTGCTCTCATGCTGATGGAATGCATGGACGATAGAGGAGCACAGATGGTTCCGCTTGCCAAATTTAAAAGAAAATTCTATTCGCATCCAGGAATGAGATGCTCACACACCTTACCATGCCATTTGTTAATGCTTTTTTTTTTGTTTCAAACCTCCCAACCTACTGTGCTCATCTTGTGCAAACTCCCCTACAGAAAATACCAAGAAAATGCTGTTTACTCATTTCTTTCTACCTACATACCAAGATGTTAAATAATGTGGTCCAAAACATGCTTTTATATTGGGGTAAAAAATTAAATATGAAAAATATGTTCAGATTGTTTTGTGCAATAAAAGGTAATATGCAGTTTTTAATTAACGGTTTGATTGATGTTGAATTGTTGAAATGATGGTATGTTGTATTAAAAAAATGATGGAGTTTTCATAAAAATAACAAAAAAGCCATTTACTGTAATGAGGATTTTAAAAAAAAATCATCAAAAATCATAAAAAAAAAAAAAAAAAAAAAAGACAGGATGTCTAATGAAACAAATTGCATTTTTAACATGTTTATTTTGTTTCTGATCTTTCTAATCAGCTAAGGTTTATTTCAGGGGAATGCATCATGTGTCAAAATTTGACATTCACGTTTGAGTTAATTGAAGTTTTTTTTAAAAATTATTATTATTATTAAATTGCATAAACACAATTTACGCTTCGAACGTAAAATCTATATCTTTCATTAAAAAAAAAAAAAAACATTCACACTTGGCTTGGATCATCCAAAGCTCCTAATTTCAAAAGTCTGAAAGAGCAAATATTGGATTTGGTGCGAATGAGCTGCTAAGTGAGATTGCTAAGTGTCTTACATTCTTGTTAACAGAACTCCCGAAGTTACATTTTTACATATGAACGTGCTATTAATGAAAAATTTGGGGGGTATTTTGATCTTTGCTAAGAGATAGGAGTCAGTTTGATTGTTTTTTCTTTCTTAATTTTCAGGAGACAGCTTGTGTGCGGGCAGTGCAGTTATACAACATGGCTCCCTGCAAAGTGACAATGAGTTCTCACATGTCTGTGCTCAGTGCCTTTAGCTTTTCAAAAAGGGAGCTCGATGTATTACCATCATATACCTACAATACCCACTACATTTTTTATTACACCGTAGCACCACGGTCATTTAAATGTCATCTGCAAGCCGCAGTAAGCTTTTTATAATTGTGTTTTTGAAGGTTCAGCTTAACTATTTAGATTGATACAACCAACATTCTGTAAAAGTAGATGAATTAAGAAAAACCTTATAGTTTAATATCTTCAAAGAATTGTCAGTTAGGACCTAATTCCATGTTATTAAATTAAAAATATATCGTTAAGAAATAAGACAAATAACATGTGAAAATGTAATTATAAAATTATTAAGCTTTTGAGGACCCAGATGATCTTGGTGAATGGGCTTTGGTAAACTTTTAGGTGTATGTCTGGGGACAAGTCAGATAAAGGGCGGTCCTACTGCACTTTGTTGCCTAACTGAACCTAGCCATATAATTTGATAGTTTTATCTTTTTTTTAAAAAATTCATTCATTCATTCATTCATCTTCTAACTTCTCGGGTCACGGGGAGCCTGTGCCTATCTCAGGCGTCATCGGGCATCGAGGCAGGATACACCCTGGACGGAGTGCCAACCCATCACAGGGCACACACACACTCTCATTCACTCACACACTACGGACAATTTTCCAGAGATGCCAAATTAATCATTTTAATTTAAAATGAATAATTTTAATTTAATTGTATTTAATCATGCCTTTTTAACTCACTACGATGCTAAATCAATGAGAACCCTGAGCTTGTTTCTTTGCACCAAGACGGTTCCATCTGGGGTAATAGGAAACAATGACACCCGAAGTGTGTTGCTTATGTCCAGTTTATTCTGTTGTTTTGTTTTGGTCACTGCAGAAATCCCCGCTTCACACAGATAGCATGTCGGAAATGGCAATAGGGATTTAAGTGCTGTGGTGGCAATCTCAGGGTATTCCGCCATGACTTTAATCCAGAACACCAGCAGAGTTTCTAACTTTCTAATGACGTCTGTTTCGTGCTCATTTTTGCTCATTTGTGGGTTAAATTTGAGCAAACACAATATACACGTACACCAAGCACTGTTAAACATGAGAAAGTACCGTGAACAGAGAGAAGGGCGATACACACCTTCTCTCCACCAAAGCTACAACACCACTGCCGCTGACAGCCGCTCAGCTCCAGACGTCTCCTAAACCCGGCCCGACATCATGATATTTTGCGCATGCGCTGTATTGGTGCGGCTTTAGGTGACGTCTCTCAGCTCCCGGGATTAACCTCTGGTCCATGGAAAGTCGCACAAACCCGAGAGAAATACACCACAGTAAATAAAATGGAAATAATTTAGTGTTCCTTGGGCAGCCTGGTACCATTTGGTCCACGGACCGGTACCGGTAGCAAAAAATATTGGCAGAACTATTAACTGTTCACCACTTAATAATAATAATAATAATAATAATAATAATAATAATAATAATAATTGTTGCACAGTGTGCCAAACAGATTTACCTGTTAATCTTAAGAGAGCCTTATGAGTTGCTTGAAACATTTGACCGAAGCTTCAGTGAGAGGCACATTTTAAATCACACCACAAAATGTTGTCTTCTGTGTACTATGTGTACGGAGGGTAAGGAAATTGTTTCTGAAGAGACCATGATCAAATCCTCAGTCATAGATGTAGCTCTAGAAAGGCTGTGTTTGCCAATCATGGTGGTAATCCTAGGGCATGCTTGTATACACCAGAGAGAGGTGAGAGAAAATGCAAACATAAAGAAGGAGGGTTTCTGCTCATGGAGGGTTCTGCAGAGTCATGTACGAGATAGATGGCAAAAATAGTTGAAAAGCAAAATCTTGGAAATTGGAAGAGTTTAGAGAGGCCATAGAAAAAGTTGATTATGTGCTCCAGTGATGATCTAGCAAGGCATTCATCTTCTTAGCAAGTTCACGGGAGTGTTGACCACTACTTAAGGAACTCTTTAATCAGACGTACTTTCTGTTCAGAAAGCAATAAAAGGAAAATTTGTTGTTTTGGATGTCATTTGGCCAGAGATGACGTCAGGCAATGTCGGGGTCATGTGGTTAACACATCCCTTCAGTGTTGCATGGAGATCTAGTGCATTGCCTTTGGACTGAAAAACTAGGATTTTCCATGAAATGTCTGTGCCAGGGTGACGGACAGAAGACTCTACAATAACATCCATTCTTGCCATTCGCTTTCAGTCAAGGAAAAGTCTTTATCATCATCAAGCATAAGTGTGCTATCAAGCATAAGTGTGTCACTGGTTCAATTGTTGTCCTTCCTTGAACCACGTTTAGTAGGTACCATGCACTATATTCTGGGAACTGCAGTATATCTGTATAGTATGAAGGGTAAGTGGAAATCTGGATATATAGATGTCATTCAGAGGGTGACAAATTGTTCACGATGTTTACAGGGCCTCTGAAAGAAAGCTGTGTTCATTTTTCCCCATATACAGGGACTGCATGTCCTGCCTTAGTACTGTAGGTTGTAGACAGGCATGCATTGCTATTCTGAAAAGTCCAGGATGAATAAATGATAATAGCCTAAGAAAGCAGTGAGCTTCCCCACTCCCCACCCATTCTGTAGCACCTTGGAGCTTCATAACTGTATTACTGTACCTTCAGATTCTTGGGATCAATCCTCACTCCTTGAGTAAGTACAAGATAACTGACATCCTGAAAGAAGAGCTGATACCTTTGGGGCTTTAACTTCATCTGATGATTCTGGAGGGTTTGAAGATTTTTTTGTGAACTCTCTTGACAAAATCATCAAAGTTCTTTGCATTAAGAAACACATCATACAGATATTGGATAAAACATTTGAAAGAACATTTAAAATGCCAAAAAAGATGCTAGGTCAAGCAATGCCCCCATGGAAGTATGAAGGCTATGTGCTGTATGTCTAGATTTAGCCTCTGTCATAGGTTTTCCCCAGACACAGGATATAGCCACCGAGAGTGTCTGTCAAATCTTATATTTTAGGCATTCAGGTTTAATCTATATTCTGATTTGAAAATGATCATCTTTGCACAGGCAGAGGTCCTGTCTTTTTTTTTTTTCAGACACATACAGCATTAGCCAAAAATGGGGACTTGGATTTCCTAATCTGGTCTTTCACTAGTTACTATTGGAGTATTTTTTTTTTTTTTGAGCAAAACCGCTGATTAATTACAGAGCATTTTCTTATTTTGCCTGCTGTTCATCACTCAGGAGAACTCACATGAATGAGTTCAATTGGAGACTGACAGGAAGATCGAGTGCTTTTGGCCAGCTACAATGGAGCAGCAGTGTTGATTGTTATTTGAGATGTAAAGCATATATAACACTTTAGGGGCTGTAACAGTGGGTGTGGATCCCATCTGGGTTAAATTTAGAATTTCCAAAACTAGTTAATCTTTAATCTTATACGTGAAGGGGCCAGTGTGGACACAGGTTTGCATTTCAGCCAAACAAGAGCAGCTGTCATCGTCTTTGTGGAGAAAGGGCATTGGCCACAAATTGATTATAGAGACCTTATTGTAATTTATATTCAGTACAGTCACGCTTTTCAACTCCCATCAGCAATTAATGATATTTATTTATATTGGAGATTGGGATATGGGAAACTATACTGTATTCATTGCCACATATTTACATTATGAATATTTAGTAATGTTTTGTAGTTTGGTAAACATGCCATTACTGAGGTTCATTACAGTTTTATGTGAATATCTTTCCTTCAGGGAAAGATTATATACATCATCACCAAGATCTCCATAAAAACCCGACAAAATCACCCTTTATGTCATTCCACAAATAATCAGAGAAATCAGTCCAAAATATTCAGTCATATTCCTGGGTTATATGTTTGAAGAGCTTCGAGTAGAAACAGATCACAACCCAGGACTGCAAAAGATTTGCAGACTATCCTATCGACTCCATACTGAAGTTTTACCTCCGTTTCACTTTTATCGAGGGTTGGGTTTTATGACAGGTTCGTTGACCTTAATCCTAAAGCAAAATACAAGATACTTCAAACTTTCAAGGACTAGTTTACAAGTTCACCTTTTCCTTCCATCCAGATGCCTCGTATTCTTTCTTTCTCAGCTTTTTCTATTCTAGGAAGCTATGACCAGAGACGAATTTTAATTCATGAAGCAAAGAACCCTTGATTTTTGAATCAATTCTTCATTTTGATTGAACACTAACATAAATATTTCAAAATATCAAAAGAAAAACCTGCCTATAATCAGGGCAGATAGACTTTTTTTTCCCCCACACAGTTTTCACAAGTTCACTCATAACCACAATCAATTCCAAGCATTCCAAAGCCTTTGTCTTATTGAGATTTCATTAGGAAACTCAAGAACAGACAACAAACCATCCTGTCATAAGAGCTCAAGACAAGATCCAGCACAATCTCCTTCTCAATAGACTCCTTGAGAAAGTTCCAATACATTATCATCCTTGGTCTCATATCACGGTTGATTTTATTACTGCTCTCTCTGTCTCCAAAAGTTAATCTCATTCAGCTGGATGATTAGTCACACCACAAAAACTCCCTATTGTTATGAAAATCGCTGGAGGAATTTAATAAAATGTTAAAAATGATGGAGAACGGAGAACACTATGTCCTGGAATACAAGCCCTCACTGTTTCTGAGGTCAAGGAAACCCACTAAGATGTGTGCTGTAAAAGAATTGATGAGAATAATCCCTCTGGGAATAAAACTTTGACCCAATATGTGCAACTGGAAAAGGATCCACAAACTTAAATTATTTTGAAATGAATAAAGCATGATCAAAATGATCAAAGTGGAATTGAACATAACTGCATCAGCTTCGATTCCAGGTTTAACTCTCAGGTATTCCCATTAGTATACGGATTTATACTGTATGTAACCCTCTGATGCAAACCTCATTTGTTGAGCATAGAGATCTTCGAACAATTTACTAGACATGTTCCCACAATATTTCTTAGATGCCTTGTTTAAATCTTTGGGATTGTCAACTGCAAAGTTGAGGAATGACAGCTTTTTATTTTCCTTGTCTCTACATTTCACCCAGCATTGGAATATACATGGAGTTTTCCTCATCTTGGCTTGAGCATAAAGCATTTTTTAAGAATTATCTAAAAACATCTCAAAGTCTTGTTAAGTCAATAAGCTTTTATTGTCATTTCAACCGTATATATATATATCTGATGCAGTACACAGGACCAATGTGCAACGTACAACAAAGATAGGGCTAAGGGCTTACGACATAACCTGCTCGAAGGACTTCATTACAATGGGTGTGAGTGCAACGGGACAATAGTGATTAAGGCAGGACACTGTAGACCTCTTTGGCATTGGGGACGATAGTGGTTGTCTTGAGGCACATAGGAACAACAGCGCTGCTCAGGGAAATGTTAAATATGTCAGTAAAGACATCCACTAGCTGTTCTGCACATTGCACATGACCACAGTCAGGAATGTTGTATAGATTTGTGGGATTCTCACATCAGCTGTGGATAGACAGAGTACCTGATCGTCGGGTGGAGGGATGGTCTTCCTTGCCGCTACGTTGTTCTGCACCTCAAACCGAGATGAACCGTGTTACCACTCAAACCGAGATGAACTGCGTTATTGCTTTAACCTATACACATTTCTCGACTAGAACTTTGTGCACACTTATCTCAATAATAAACAGTTGATGTTTATTTTACTAAAAACTTAAAAATCCATATAGAGCTGCCCCTCTTCCCTATACGTATCTTTATTTACATTCAGAAAAGACTTTTCAGAAGAGAATTAAATGATCGTCTTATTATCACCTATACCACTGTTACACATAGATGTAAATCATTGATCCAGATTGTTCCAGGATATCAACAATTTATGACAAATACAAACCAACACTTCTGGCACCAGCAACCATGTCACTGTCAAAGACACGTTTTACCTATTCTGATGTGCACTTTACCGAAGCTCTTCCCCTGAACTTGCATGATTATATTGATTTACTGCCACACTGTTGATTGGATAATTGCATGAAATGGGAACCGGAATTCCTGTTAAAGTACCCGGTGTATAAGTGTTGGGCCAACAAATGACGATATGTAATTATTTATGTCCAGGAATCTTTTTTTGTTGTTGTTGTTTTCTTTAATATTTTTCTGCTTTATTATATGGTGTACTGTTCCAACATTTATGATAAAAGACAAAGCTATGAAATTTTTAAATAAGAGCAAGACGTTATGACAGCATTATGGGAAAGGTAGTTTAGGGTATTTGCTAAAAAAAAAAAAAAAAAAACAGCTTCCAGCTTTGGTGGACTCTGAATTATTTAAAGAGAACTGAAGGAGGAAACTTCTGGGTGAGAAAAAGAATGAGTTGCTGTTAGAATGAGTGTGAGTAAGATGAGCTCTGGAGAATGCTCACTGTCTCACAGAATATTATGAAAGCCAGCAGACATAGAGATAGTGAGAATTCATTTGGCTGATGAATGGAAAATTACTGTTTTGTGCTTGAATTATTATTACTAGACTGACTTGCACAAGCTTAGATCACTCCGATGCCTCACTGTCTCACTGTATCATGTCAATGAAAATACTTCTTCTTTCTTTCTCTCTTTATTAACATCACAAGAGAATTTTTTTATTTATTAAAATCAAGAATGAGAGAAAATGGCTTAATTGTAATTATTTAAAGGACTGCCTTTGCTCTATCCCTAGACAAACATCATGTACAAAAAAACACCCAATACGAGTTACTAAGTAGATCAGCGATTCAGTAAATATTCTGGGTGTTTAAAGAAAAAACATAAGATGCATCAGTATAGCTGGATCCTTACAATCAATTAAAAGTTCCATTCCCTCAGAAAGGTGGGGGGGGGGGGGCAAAGCAACACACACATAATCAGCCGTCCAAAGGTGATGCTCAGTCCGAGGCCCATGATCTCTTCATAATCGGCTAAAAAGAAAACGATTCTGAGGGGGAAAAAAAAATGATGTGCCAAGTACAAATATCTGGTACAAAAAAAAAAAAAAACATGGTTGAATGTTTGTTACTGAGTTTAATGTATGATACTGACAGAGTAATAATACTCTGTCCTCAGTGAATGGGTCAGCTGAGGCGATACGAGGCTGCCATTTTAAAGTGAAACCCTACTACTCTTCTTCCCCAAGACATCCTGTAAAAATGCAAGCAGCAGAAATGTCAGCAGTGTGAGCATAGTGTGTGAATTCTGACCTACAACATCAGCTACATCATTCCTGCTCATAATTGGCTTCAATCCTTGGAAGTGTTTGGATGGATTTCTAGTCCCATACACTCAGAAACCCTTCAAACACGTCTCGGTTGGATCTATTTCACAAAATAAACACAAACTGTGACGGTAAATGCCTCACGAAGCCACATCAAAAAGGAAGATCCTCCATTCTTGCATGTTAGTTTTATCCTTCAGAACATCTCTATATATTAGTATTATACTCTATTATTTATAGCAATATTTACAGTGCAGTAATCTGAACAGATAGTACATCAACTCAAGTAGGAATGGAAAAGGTTTCCAGAAATTTCTCCCCATGCCTCTATCAAATGTAAACGGAAACCATTAAGAGTTTAAGTTGGCAGTAGAACACAAAAAAGTACACAGCGTTACCCATCATCCTCTCTCTCTCTCTCTCTCTCTCCCTCTCTCTCCATACTGTAATACGCTTATCCACATTGACCTCATTCTCTGAGAGATACACAGAGTATCGTATATTATTCCTCTCTGGTTGAGACTTTGACAGTAATATTCTGATTTAAATATGATTTGTAACATGAAACTTTTCTGCCTCTGAGGCTAATATGTGCATGCATCTGCATCTCATCTAAATGTCAACGAAAGTCCACACAGGGGTAAGAACTGGAACAAACAATAAAAGAGAGAGAGAGAGAGAGAGAGAGAGAGAGAGAGAGAGAGAGAGAGAGAGAGAGAGAGAGAGAGAGAGAGAGAGAGAGAGAGAGAGAGAGAGAGAGAGAGAGAGAGCTATATGCAATAAATATGGTCACACGCTGAGGTATGAGACATGATATTTATATCAGAATGAAGAATCTGCACAGAAGACCGAGAGCAGCACACGATATTGCAGGCTGTGTCAATAGCAGAAGTCATTTCTCTGGACCTTTGAGCAGGTGACTTCATCTCTTGGCCTTATCTTTGTACTGCAGAATAAACTTTATTCTAGCTCCAGTTAAAGATATATACGTGAGCCTTTCGTCAAGTTCAGTAAATTAAAAAGGACATCCTGTCAAAAGCACTCAGGTTTATCCATGTGATATTTTACTGTGCAAATAACATTTAAAATATTTTATTTAAGTCTGAATATCCCAGACCAGACACTATTCTATTCCAGATATAATATAATAGTATATTCTATAATAGCAGACTGTGTAACTGAGTCTTTAGAGGTCTGGACAAGACAAGTACCTCACTTTTATTATAAAGTACATCCTTTAGATATGACTCACATATGGAGTGAGTGAGTGAGTGAGTGAGTGAGAGAGAGAGAGAGAGAGAGAGAGAGAGAGAGAGAGAGAGAGAGAGAGAGAGAGAGAGAGAGAGAGAGAGAGAGAGAGAGAGTGCAGCTACTGATTTGTTGTACTGTATACCATTATAAACTTTTATTTAAAAAAAGACATAGCAAAAGGTTGATAAAAGCAAAGGACTTTATTATTGAAAAATGGCAGACACAAACATGCTTTTCTGGGGTGTGTGTGTGTGTGTGTGTGTGTGTGTGTGTGTGTGTGTGTGTGTGTGTGTGTGTGTGTGTGTGTGTGTGTGTGTGTGTGTGTGCGCACGCGTTGTAGTAATACTTCAGACCAGCTCCATATATAGAGATCACACACTAATCGTCTCCATGGAAACTGTTCTCACCAAGTCTGGTTGCATCCAGACACAACAAGAAGCAGATAATATGAACCATCCCACAAATTAACAGCACAACACACACCATCTCTCCCTGTGCCTTCTGCTTGGGTATATTTTATTGTTGTTTATTGACAGTGACTTTGCTCCATAGCAACTGTCTTGAGAAAACTGCAGACCAGAAATGTCAGCTAATTGTTTTCATGCACATAAATACTAATCACAGGATTTAAGTCTCACTCTGCGTGCTTCTCTTTTGAGGACGAAATAGAGGATTGTGATTTTTTTTTTTCTTAAGCTTTTCCCATTTTAATGTTTTCAAGGATAAATTATTGATCACTCCCTGCTTGTTGGGCTTTAAAGCTGTATTGTGAGATCCTGCAATAAGGTTAGGAGTATAAAAGGTTCGTATTTTAAACCGAAATCTCTGCAGGGCTTCATGGTGATAGTGTTATACAGGCTCTGAATTTAAAGGAGTTTTAATTTTATATTTTTTGCATTTGTCTCACACTCTTATCCCAAGTAACTCACATTTATCTCATTTATACAAATGAGGCTCACGAGCCAAGCAGTGGCAGTGCTGGGATATAAACTTGGGACCGTCTTATCAGCCTAATAATCACCAGGCTACTGCTGCTCATTTTAACCTATTAAACTTTTTTAAAAATCTAAATTGCAGCATTTGAAAGTTCTTTTAAGACACCGTTAGGTGAATACAATTATACATTTTTTTCTCCAAAATATGAATAAAACAGGGGGCACGGTGGCTTAGTGGTTAGTACGTTCACCTCCGCCTTGTGTGTGTGGAGTTTGCATGTTCTCCCCGTGCCTCGGGGGTTTCCTCCGAGTACTCCGGTTTCCTTCCCCGGTCCAAAGACATGCATGGTAGGTTGATTGGCATCTCTGGAAAATTGTCCGTAGTGTGTGATTGTGTGAGTGAATGAGAGTGTGTGTGCCCTCTGATGGGTTGGCACTCCGTCCAGGGTGTATCCTGAATTGATGCCCGATGACGCCTGAGATAGCCGCAGGCTCTCCGTGACCCGAGGTAGTTCGGATAAGCGTTAGAAAATGAATGAATGAATAAATTAATAAAACAAACAAAAATTTGCAGAACAAAAAAACATAGAGATCCAAAGCATACACTGGTTTAGCATGACAGAGGTGATGCATAACAAACGTTTGACAAATACATACTGTATAGAAAGCACAGAACTAAAATTACTGTGCTAATTAGAGGAAACAGATTTTTACTTACTTTAAGTCCTTAGCACGGTGTTATTCTATAATATCACCATGGTTCTGGAGAAAAACGTGATTCTAAAGTTCATTATTATCAATGCTGCCCTGTCTGAACATTCGCTTTCTCTACTGTTAATTGGTGTGATAACAATACAGTACTTGGTTAAATCTATAACATTAACCATATTAAGGTAATCATTAACATTAGAGTTTTAACTGATGTTAGCTGATGTTAGCCTGTTAGCTTGTTGCTGACACAAATCACAAATCGCTATTGTCCGCTGGCTAACTCGCTAAACTATTCTCTATAGTCTGCTGTGAGATAGATAATATACTGTAGGTAGGAATAATAAGGACATTAAAATATGTATATGAGTCTAGAACTAATTATATAACACCTTACAGAAAGTTGCTCTTTTTGGCAGAAGGATCGTTGATTAGTGGTATTGTTTATAATGATACATAAAAAAAACTGAATGTGTGTAATGAACAGAACCAAGATGTTGCACACCAACATTACTGTTTCAGATTTCTCTGTGTACCTGCTGGGTAATAAAACTGGTAAGACCCCCAAATTTTTGGACCCTAAAATTAATTGTCAAAAGATTTTTGGGGCAAATGACACCAGTCCAAAAACAACACAGTGTTCATGTGCACTGTAAATGAATCCAGTCTGTAAACGATTCTGAGAAAGGTGTAGGTGTGAAATACATATGTGAGAAATAGGTATAAGTAAAATGGAGAGAAAAAAAATGAAAGTGAGAAGTATGGAGGAGGAAAGCAATAAAATAAGAGGGTTGAGATCGAGGGAAGACAAATGAGAGTGATCTGTGCTGGAGTAGCTTGTGTGAGCCGTTCATTAGCTCCGTGTGCTTCAACACTTTCCGACACACATATTCATGTGAATGTCTTTCGCTAATGATTCAGCTTTATGCCTGTACAGAAATAGGAAACCTTTTGATCTTTTAGCTTATTTCTGTTTAACTTTATATTAAAAAGCAGTTAGAATTGTCGAGACCAGCGAACCCACAAGGTCTAATTCATCATATATTCTGTCTATCGTGTCAGGCTCTGCATCACTGCAGCAAACCAACACGGCCACCACGGACTCCAACACCCAGAACCACCAGCAATCTCATGGTCACAGTCACCAGACTCTTAATAAAGTGCATCTGTTCCCCATGACATACTGTACGTTTGTTTCTCACCCTTTTTATACCCCTTTGTTTCACTTCATTGTTGTGAAGTATCCATTTTATTAACTTCATTAGGTTTTTCCTAACTTCTGATCCTATTCGAGCTCTGATATTCCTTTATTTACCCTGTTGAACTTTGCTTGTTTTTGACCGTCCTTTTGCTAACGTTTTGGATTTACATCTGGTCTTGTTCTCATATTCCAATACTTTTGGAATAATAATCGATATCAACATCTGTTTATTTTTTAGGAGACAATATCTTTTTTAAATCCTGCATTTGCATCCATCCCTGATTCTGCCTCATGACACGGCCTTTGTGGGAAAATTTTTGTCCACACTCCGATATAAAAACAGATCCTTACTACCAAGCGCACGCACACAGTGACGCACAGACATCCAAAAATAGCACATCTGTAGACATACCGTTACTCACTGTACTGTAGTAACCATGTTATTTAATACCAGGTTACATCCCTCTAACACATAAAAGAAACTACACAAACATTGGTCAGGTGATTAAAATAAGTTGTATTTGAATTTAACATAAATATATACATAATAATATAGTACTATAAAAATAGTATTATTCTCTTGACAGCTGAATCACTCCAAAGGCATTTTGAGTAATTAAAAAGTCTCCAATAATCTTCAAGGAATGTTCAACTTTTTCTGTGATATATTTTAACTATGCCACAATGTCAGGTCCAAAGCCTGTTTTATGTCATTATAAACTATACCAATAAATTCCCTGTTTGAAACAGAGGCAAAGAAAAGCAAATTTCTCTCGTTTCCTCTGCTGTTTACACAACACATGCTATAAGATCCTGTCATCGATGTAACAGGAACGACGGCTGGAACATATTAAATAAATTATTCATTCATTCATTCATTTTCTACCGCTTATCCGATCTTCTCGGGTCACGGGGGAACCTGTGCCTATCTCAGGCGTCATCGGGCATCAAGGCTTAAATAAATTAATTAATAAAAAATAAATGCGATCATTTTGTAGCTTGTCCCTCAGACAGTGTAGATTATGTAGTAGCATGTAATTGTAACCTTAGAAGTATGCCAAGGTTTTCTCAAACTAATGTTTCACATCGCATGTCTCGAGCTCTGCTTCACTGTGACGACCTACAGTACGAACAACTCCAATTCCCTGCACTCCCACGTTCACTGTCACCATTATGTAGTTTTGTTTAGCACTCCTTATCAGGATCTTTATTTCAGGTCACTTTTGGCCCACTGTACATTCTGTTCTTGTACATTCATGATGTTACCAAGCCTGCTTATCGATGTTTGGATTAGCATGGTTTTCGTTTTTGGACCGTTTTACCTAATTTTCTGACTGTTCCTACTATTGTGACATTTTGCGAACATCATCACATTGACCAGTCATTTAGCCTATTCTGTAGGTGAACTGCATGAAAGTGGCATGACATACAGCTAAATATGGTGACCAATACTCAGAATTTGTTCTCTGCATTTACTCCATCTAAAGTGCACACACACAGCAGAGAACACACACACACACCGTGAACACACACACCATGAACACACACACACCATGAACACACACACACCCAGAGCAGTGAGTGCACACACACACCGTGAACACAAACCTGGAGCAGTGGGCAGCCATTTATTCTGCGGCACCTATGGAGCAGTTCGGGGTGTCAGTGCCTTGCTCAATTGCACCTCAGTCGTCGCCGGCCCGAGACTCGAACCCACAACCTTAGGGTTAGCAGTCAGACTCTAACCATTAAGCCACAACTTGACTGAAGTTTTTTTTTATTTATTTATCTTATTGAGGATAAAAATGTTTTAAGTATTAATCTTGTATTCTGTCGAAGAGTTGATTCACTCATAGTACTGCTTCTGCTTTTTTACTAAAGGTGAGTCTCGTTAGTTCCATTACCGTACTCCATTGAGGAGGAAATTACACAATATTACTCAATGCTGTCTTCTACTGAGAATTCCTCAGGGTCAGATTAAGCCACTCAAACTTCCCACAGAACATATGGGGTGTAATGTCACAGTTCAGTCTGCAGAATCTGATGAAACTGGCTCCACACTTGCTGCAGAGAATAACCACGTAGCTACAGGCACTTCGTGAGTACTCTGATCGAACCCGAGGGAAGGACGCCGAGCCGATATGTCAGCTGTCGATCAGCTGATTTAGAAGCAGAGAAATCAAGTGTATATCTCATTGCAGCTATTTTAAGAAGAGATATAAGAAGCATCATAGATGGAGCATTGTGTGAACTATACTAATGTGGCACATGCTGTATGCTGCACAACACCTTATACTTGTATATCAGGTCACAGCTTTCCTTCACTCTCGAATGGCCATGAGTTCCTTTTCATCCACTCTCCAGTGTACATATACCATTTTTTTCTGCATTTGATCTGTTGTATTAGGTGAAGGATCAAGCTTGAGTTTTTTTTTTTTTTTTTCTGGCAGCCTTAATGCCAGCATTAACCATTTTCTTGATCAAACCATCATGGAATTTGCCTTCTCTTGCCTGCTTTACTTCTTCCAAGTGAATGATTCGGTCTAAACGATCATATAAACTCTAGTCCCAAGTTATCTGAGGACTGGTTAGATCCATCATCTCACAACAAGTCAAACTTGATATATTTCAGCTGCTCTCATTAGGTGACAATACATCAAATCACCTGATCCACATATTCTATTCAGCACAGGTTTTACATCCTCCTGACGGAACCTTGCCTTTTCACACAGACGGGTCACTCTGAAACGGAGCAAAATTCGTGGGAAAAATTGGTAATGCAGACAAGGAAGCACCCTGTACAACCTGTATGAGATGGTGTGAGTTAAGTTGCTCTGGAACCTTGCTGCAATTCCAGCCGATGTGACCTGCGATAATCAGATCTGCACTTGTTCATGAAGTAAAGTAACGAGTTGTGTTGTGTTCTTTATATGACTTTGGTTTTATATACGATAAATGCAAAAAAAAAATGCACCAGGGTCAGTAGAATCATGCGAGTCTGAAACCAGACCAAAGCTGGTGGCATCACCGGGAACAATCACACCCAGATTTGGACTGCAGCAAATGTGTCCGGTGTAAACACCACCTGAGTGTGTACTGGCTTGTGTAACCAGGGTAGGCTGCTTTCCCAGGACCAAATTTGTTTTGCAGCATGAGAGCATGGGCTCCTTAGCTGCTAGACCACAGGGGAACCCAGAAAGATTAGCCTTGGTTCTATCCTTTTTTATATTAAAATATTTTGTGTTATTTGGTGTTAAATTCTTCATATGTCTGGTTCTGGAATAAACTACACAACTTTTTCTAACTGCATGTTCTATCAAAACATGTTCTTAGAAAAGTCACAAAACACAGCTCATCCAAAACATTCATTAAAAAGTGTAAATTTTATAAATTGTAATAGTTAAAATAAAATAAAGGGGGGCACGGTGGCTTAGTAGTTAGCACGTTCGCCTCACACCTCCAGGGTTGGGGGTTCGATTCCCACCTCCGCCTTGTGTGTGTGGAGTTTGCATGTTCTCCCCGTGCCTTGGGGGTTTCCTCCGGGTACTCCGGTTTCCTCCCCCGGTCCAAAGACATGCATGGTAGGTTGATTGGAATCTCTGGAAAATTGTCCGTAGTGTGTGATTGTGTGAGTGAATGAGAGTGTGTGTGTCCTGTGATGGGTTGGCACTCCGTCCAGGGTGTATCCTGACTTGATGCCCGATGACGCCTGAGATAGGCACAGGCTCCCCATGACCCGAGGTAGTTCGGATAAGCGATAGAAAATGAATGAATGAATGAAAATAAAATAATAATAATAATAATAATAATAATAATAATAATAATAATAATAATAATAATAATAATAATAATAGTTCTAACAACCATCATGATTTTCTTATTTTCTGGATTTTTTCCCTGATTATTTAGCTACAGCTGTCTATTGACTCTGCGTTTTACTTTTTTTAAAATTATGTTTCTCTTCTTTTGCTTTTAGACAACTCAGGCTTACGGTGTAAACGCGGCTCAATGACAAAAGGTTTCCTCAAGGATGTTTGTGAAGGCTCCTGTGAAGTGTCAACAAATCGACGGAGTTTAAATGGAAATAGTTTAAATGGAACAATCGCACTTGTTAAATCTGTTATTAATTTCTGATTAGTGAGATTTAAGGGGATGAAGAAATAAATTGCAAGATATAACTACTGTATGTAAAAGACTGTACCATCCCTTAGTTCATACTAGACTGGATCGCTGTGCAGACACATTGAAAGACTAAAAAACTGCAACTTTTATCTTCAAGTACATAAACACAAATATATTATTGTATTAGTTTGTGCTTGTGTCTGTATCGGAAAGAGAAAGAGTACACGAAACATTTATTTCCATTTAATTCAAGACCTTAATTTTGAACCTTTAATTCAACAAAGCTTCAATAAGCCCTTTTTTAAGTGGTAGAGCCTTGGGTACAGATTCAGAATATTTTAAAGCTTTTTTGCATTTTATTACTAAAATCTCTAATCTTTCGCAATGTTTTTTTTTTTTAAATATTATAAAATATTCTGTTTTTTGCATTACACAAATTGGAAGCCATAAGTAACGAGAAAATCTGACACATTCCTGTTAACCATTCTCGGTATGAATCAATCCAATTCACATTTCTTTGTATAGCGCTTTTAACAATGGACATTGTCTCAAGCAGCTTTATAGAACATAAGAAACATAATACAAAAAAAAATAATATTATACAACGATTAATAGAGTACAAAATTGCAAGATTAATATTAGACTTACATTTAAATGAGTTTGTACTGATCCCCAATGAGTGTAAGCCTGAGGTGACTGAGGCGACTGTGGTGAGGAAAAATCTTCCTTGGATGGAAGAGGAAGAAACCTTGAGAGGAAACTCATCCTCATTTGGGTGACACTGGAGGGTGTGATTATAAATATACAATCCACAAATTGGGTATTGATGAGGAAGCTGGCATCTCCTTTTATAGTGTTATAAAACTTTATGAAGCGGAATCCGATCAGAGCTGATCCAACCTCGGGATCCTCACAGGGTTGACCTCATCTCAATGAAGGACCAAAATCTTCATGACATGGAAGACAATCGGAGCTGGTATAATTTCAGGATGGGTAGAAAAAGAGAAGCAGCTGAGAGGACTTAGCGTAGCTGCTGTTCATAATATTACCAAGCACTAGATGATAATGTGCATTTGATCAGATGTACTAGAGCACAAGATTATGAGAAGTATTATGTGTACGCCTGACTCAAGAGACATGTCTGTAATCTACATTTAAACTGGGAAAGTGTGTCTGAGCCCCGAACTCTGTCAGGAAGGCTATTCCTTCAAGTTTGGGAGCTAAAGACAAAAACGCTCTACCGCCTTTAGTAGATTTTGGAATTCTGGGAACTACCAGACGTCCAGAGATTTGTGATCTCAAAGAAAGTGAAGGATTGTAATGTTTTAGATAAATGTGAGCTAAACCATTAAGAGCCTTGTACGTAAGTAGCAGCAGTTTGTAATCAATTCTAAACTTAACGGGTAGCCAGTGTAGAGATGATAAAATTGGGGATATATGATTATCTATATTTGTCCATATGATGTCCATAGTTTTTTGTCCTGGTAAGAACTCTGGCAGCTGCATTTTGGACTAACTGTAGCCTATTTATTGAAGGTGCAGGTAAAGCACCCAGTAATGCATTACAATAGTCCAGTCTGTAGATCATGAATGCAGGAACTAGCTTCTCAGCATCAGATACAGATAGGATGTTTCTTAGCTTAGCAATATTTCAAAGGTGGAATCAGGCTGTTTGGGAACAAACATGTGCTAGTGAAGATAGTGCTTATGTCGTTAGTCATTTCATCTAGATTTTTTTTTGCGTTTAAGGGTAACACGTTGAGACAGATCAGGCAGGTTATTTGTGAATCTAACTTTAGTGGTCGGAATAATAGTTCTACAGTACCAAGTCGATAACGTGGTGAGATACGATTAATCTCTTCTACAGGTAGTGTGTACATTATGAGGTAATGATCTGTGATGTCATCACTTTGATATATGATATCTATATCAGGGACATCTACTCCATGTGATATTATTCAATCTAGCGTATGTCTAAGACGATAAGTTGGTCTGGTGATGTTTTGTTTAACCCCAAAGGAGATTAGTAAGTCCATAAATGCGAGTCCTAAAGCATCATTTGTATTGTCAACATGAATGTTAAAATCTCCAAGTCTTGGAGATACTTTAGCAAAACGAACCAATAGATCTGAAAGAAAATCTGCAAATTCTCTAAGAAAATCAGTGTAGGGCCCGAAGGGTCTGTATGTACGGTTGCTAGAGCAAGAGACAGCATTGATTTTTTTCTATGTTCAAGAGTATGACATTAAGAACAAGCACTTCAAAGGTGTTAAACCTAGATCCTGTTTTCTGAGTAACAGTAAGGAAATCGCTAAAGATAGTGGCAACACCACCTCCACGACCAGTCTGACGAGGCTCATGCTTATACATATATCCTGACAGGGTAGACTCATTTAGACCAATGTAATCATTTGGTTTATGGCAAGTTTCAGTAAGGATATTTTGCTGAGATAATTTCATTTACAATAAGTGCTTTGGGTGCAAAGGATCTAATGTTCAGAAGCCCAAACTTTTCGGAACCGTTTTTTGCTTGTTTATTTGACATTTTTCTGTTTAAGATTATTTAGAGAACTTTTCATGAATTTACTTTTTGATCTCACTACTCGGGGAACAGACACAGTTTCTGTAGGATGAGCTTGGTGTATTTGCATCAATTTGATGATGAGGTGAAGGATTGCTATCATAATTATGATTTGAATTGTAATTTACCAGTAAGATGGTGCGCAGCGATAGTATGAGATCAAGACATCAGATAGCTCATTTTACTGTAAATGAAACTGGACCATGCCGAACAGCTGGAGATGATGCAGTGTATATGTGCGCTGTCGTGTCTGAGATACCTTTAGAGAGCAGTTTTCCAGCATAAATGTCTTATTCCATGATCTTCCTCTGGAGGTCTTCGTGTTACTGCAGAGAGATTCAATTCAATTTTATTTGTATAGCGCTTTTTACAATAGACATTGTCTCAAAGCAGCTTTACAGAGCATAAACATAGAGCAGAAGGAAGACATAATTAATGATAAAGGAAATAACAAATAATAAAAGAAGTAAGAATTTACAGAATAAAAATTCTAGGTTATTATTAGATGTATATAGTTCACAATGTGTATGTATTTATTCCCCTATGAGCAAGTCTGAGGAAGAAACAGAGAGAGAGAGAGAGATGGAGAGCTACCTAAATGTAGGACAGAGGACAAACGGCCAACAATCAGTCACCTGTGAACAACTGACCAAGCGATGGCAGATTAGCAAGAGGGAAGAGCAGAAGGTGGAAACAGAATCAATTAGAAGATTTTCTCTGTGTCGTGTTTGTATGACTTGTTCTTATATAACATAAATCAGAGCACTTGCAACCCATATTTATTTCCAAGCATTAATTCAAGAAATCTTGAACATCAACAAAGCTTCATCGAATCTTCATTAAGGCTTTTTTTGGCTTGTGCATGATGTTTTAATAGAATAATTACAGCTATTGTACTCAAAAGCAGTGATCTGCAGATTCTCCATGGTTCAATTCTTGGCTCTTGAGAGGCTGAAATTACTATGTTTATCATGATGCAGCAGATGCACTCCCTCAGGCAACAGAGGATGCTCACAGGCCACAAAAATACATGTTTTTGTGTGTGTGTGTGTGTGTGTGTGTGTGTGTGTGTGTGTGTGTGTGTGTGTGTGTGTGTGTGTGTGTGTGTGTGTGTGTGTGTGAATATGCACTTTGATTCTTTCATACAGTAGCTAGTCTCCACCTGAAGTCTGGTGGCCTCTTAAATCTCTTTAGATGTCACTGGACCTCAATTCAGGCTGAAAAAAAAAAAAAAAAACAGGTTTTAACCACAATTGTGTATTTCTACCTTCACTTTAGATTTAGTGAAAAGATCAATTCAATTCAAGTTTATTTGTATAGCGCTTTTTACAATAGACATAGTCTCAAAGCAGCTTTACAGAACATAAACATAGAGCAGAAGGTAAACATAAGGAATAATAAAAGAAATAACGAATAATAAAAGAAAAAGAATTAACAGAATAAAAAATTCAAGATTTAAATATACAGTATATATATATATATATATATATATATATATATATATATATATATATATATATATATATATATATATATATATATATATACATAGATCATAGTAGGTACTGTATATAAGAATCCAGTTAAACCAACACAACTGCAATCTTCCTAAAGGAGTTTTACCTACAATCTTGATCAATAAGAATAATTTCAGACCTTAATGTATTTCATAGTATTTCTGAGATATTCAAAAGCATCTAACACAAGAACTTTATTAGAGAAATAAGCCACAAATCTAAAATTCCGGCAGTTTTGCTTTATCTCGTCCGGTACTTGTTTTTTTTAAGATGTTCTATCTGTGGCAAGATACATGCCACAGGTAGAATAATTAAACTCTGCAGTAACCACTCATGAGATTCATCTAGCAAAGTTTAGAAGGATAATCATTATTTGTGTTAAACTTTCAAAAGGTTATGTCCATAAGTGTCATTCCATGTGCATGCTCAGTCTGGGTTGCCCTGTGGGGAAATGGGGAAAAATAAATATTGAAGTTTGGTATCATGCTCATTTCACAGGCTGTTAAGCATTTATTTATGTTTGCTGGATGCATCAAAAGTTGCCAGTTTTCTCACCAGAGTCTAACATGAATGAACAGACGAGTTTACTTTACCAATCAAACAGCACAAAACAAGCATTGATTCAAATTATGTGCTGACTTATAATAATAATAATAATAATAATAATAATAATAATAATAATAATAATAATAATAATAATAATAATAATAATAATAATAATATGGCACCATAAACATATGTGTATTAAAACGCAAGTTAACACCCATAATGCAGTGTGTGGGAATAATACACTGTGCTACCAGATGTAGAATTTTGTGTGTTGGGTTTGCGATAATTCTGAAACTTTTCGTTTTGGAAAGGACTGTTTGTAAATTATAATACAGTATACTGTATCATGTCTGTGCCAAATGTTTAGTCTGAAGATGTTTTGGAGAACAACCTATTGAAATAATATAATATTTCTAAAACTAGTCATTATTATTATTCAAAATTATTTGGAAATAAAATAAAGCTATTTTTAGGTGAAAAAAAGTACAGGAACATTTATGCTGTGAAACAAATGAAAATAAATTATCCCTAATATATGGATATCTTTAACATATACCTTGCCTTCAATATCTGCATTAGACTTTGTTGGTTTCTTCTTTTGTGTCTCTTTCCTAGGTTTTTACCCTAGCCATTCAGCTTGAAGTGGGTTTCTACTTTCAGTCTCCTCTTCAGTTCAATTAACTTGAATTGAGTTAAGTTGTGCTATTTGACTTGGCCAGTCAAAAACCTTCCACTTTAGTGGTGTGCTTTGGCCCGTTGTCTCGCTGCTTGATAAAGTCCCTATTGGATTAAAGTCCCCATTAGAGTAATTAGGATACATTTACCTGCAAATTGGCAGAAAATATGTTCTTGCACACTTCTGAAATCCTTCTGCTGCTACCATCACGAGTTACATCATCAATTGTATGATTATTGAGTCTGTCAGAATGCTACCACCACCATGATTCACAGTTTTGGATCCTGAGCATATCCTTTCTTTCTCCACACTTAGACCTTTCCATTACATCAGTAATGGTTAATCTCAGTTCCTGAAATTTTGCGGCTCATTTCTGTAATTCTTCATGAATTCCAATTTGGCCTTCTGTTTTTATTGCTGATGAGCTGTTTGTGTTTAATGCTATTTACTCTACATTTCTGCTGTCAAAGTCTTGTGGATTTTGCTATCTATGTACAGTCCTGCTCTGTAGAGGTTGTTTTGTAATCAACTCTTGGTGTCTTGGTGTCTGTCTGGTTTCTTTCTTATTCAGGACATTCCAAACTGTTTATGGCCGATGTTTATGCAATGCCTCAGATTGATTTTTCCTTTTTCTCAGTTAAAAAATGTCTTCTTTTTCTCCCATAGACAGCTCTGAGATTATGTTCGCTTATCCTTTTTAAAAACAAATGCAGTGGTGTCCGATCTTATCCAGAATGGGCCAAGGTTTTCAGTCCAACTCAGCAGAAGCTATAAGCTATAATAAAATTTCTTTACTGAAAATAAAAATGTATTACGTTTACAGCTTTAGGCAGACACCCTTATGCTGAGCAACTTATATTTAGTTTTTGTTTTTAGACAGCTAAGCAATTGAGGGTTAAGGGCCTTGCTCAGGGGCCCAGCAGTGGTAGTATGGAGAACCAGGTATTTGAACATACAACCTTCTTTCAGTAGTCCAACACCTTGACCTAAGCTACCACATGCTCATTGGGTACGATGAATGTTAAAGTAAGAAAACTATTTCCAAAAGATGATGTTAACTGTCATGACGCGGGGTAAGGAAGCGGACCCAAACACAGGATAGCAAAACAAACAGGGTTTAATGACAACGGGAACACAAAACAAGACACGGACTGAATACAGGACAGGACAACAGTAGATTCCGCACTGCCATCGGCAACGCGGCACACTTAAATACAAAAGACAATCAGATACAATTAGGAATGGGTGTGGAAACAGGGAGGAACAGACGAGGGCAGGGCAGACATGTGACGAGGAACATAAACAAACAAGTGCACGTGGCCAAAGTCCGAGCTGAGTCATGACATTAACTAACAGTTCTATTTAGTGCCATGTAGAAAAAGCCAGAGACAGATGTAATTGTTGTTATTTAAGCAAATTTAAGATTTGAGTACAGGCTCAGGTTTGATGGTCAGTCAATCAACAAACAAACATGTAAAACAGAGAAACACTACCATTTCACCATGTCGGCAAACTCCGTAAACCAGACCTGGTAATGCCAGTGCTAATTGTCATTATATGCTAATGCCATAAACTTCCTGAAGAACGAGGAAACATGGGGTAAATATACTAGGGGCAAGCTGAAAAAAGACAAGTGTAATCGGGAAAAATGGAGTAGACAACCAATGACGATCCAAGGGCAGAGACAGGACGTGAACTGAAACAAAACACAAGTGGCAAAGTTAACAAAATCATAACAACACAGTGAACCATAGTGCTGCAAGCTGTTACACAAAATCTCTGTGTACAGAGCTGAGTGTGAAAGGCAAATATGTGACAGGATATTTTGTGCCCATATTGTTTTTACCCACATAGATTTGTTAATTAACGCTATTATAATGTCAGAATTGATTTGTACGTACTCAGTTTACAATTACTCTTTATCCATTCCAATTAAAGTGTATGTTTTTCATTTGTTTAATTGGTGGTTTTATTTATTTATTTATTTATTTATTTATTTATTTATTTATTAATGTAGCTTATTTGTTATGTAAATGTCAACTAGCCTATATCCTGATTGGTTGCCCTGATTGAAATTATTAAAAATAACAAAATGTAATTTACAAATAGGAGTAATTAAAGTGTTTCCTTATACATGGGCGAATGCAAATTTGACATTTCCTTAGTAAATCCATTTCTTATTTCCAGAAATCATAATAGGGTTTCCACGACATTTGAACCTTCTGTTTATATCTCTCATAAATCTTGCATTTAAAATTGACAGTCTATTTGATTCTCTTGTTTTAGCTATCAAGTACGGTTGATCATATAATCTTCAAGTAATCTTCAAAGACAAACAGGAAGAAACAAGACAAAGGGATCAAATATAGCTACAGCTATGATGGACATACATAGACATTGATATATACGTGTATATATATATATATATATATATATATATATATATATATATATATATATATATATATAATAGATTTTAGATCTGATTTATGTTCTTTTTCTTTGCCTGGTGTCTTCATCATGTGATGAGACATAAATGCCTTAGTAACAGTGTAATGTACCATCGTGTGACGGTCATCATGTCTAATACCTGTATTAAAAATTTAGAGAAATCATGAATAAAATATCAATTGCTAACAAGTGAACAAGCCTGTAAAGTGTATAAAATAGTAATGAAAAAACACTTATTGTATGTTCTGTGGCTAAAGAATTAATCACTAATCCAGGGTGAATTGCATGATAGTCATCTACATTAGTTTTATAGGTTTAAAAGCAAGCCTTTAATGAACATAAAGAAGGATGTTGTTATAGGGCATAAATATATTCATAAACTTATACATTATGCATATGCGTTTTTTTTTTTGTTTGTTTGTTTTTTTACAGATGTTACTGTACATGAAATGTCATGCATATAAAGGAAACAAGTTATTAACAAATTAAGGAAAGTCATGGTTACACCAAAATGATCGTTGTGGGGTTGCTGATTAAAAATTAATTTAAAAAGTACTAAATTCATTGATGATAATAATAACGTTAAAAAGGTTTGATCGAACAAAGCAAGCATGATCATCTCCATATGATGTTTCATAAAGAAATAATTTACTGAGCATTTCTACTTGTCACACTTACAGCTTTCACTGTGTATAAACTGAACAAGTGCATAGATAAGACACAAACAGAGTTCTATATAAACGGCATTATGTATAATGGCAATTCACTTGGACAAATTAGTCGTTCACAAGTCCTTACTACAAGTACTTCACTCCTCCTGGCCATTATAAAGAGCATTATTAACACAGTGCACAGTTCCCCTACCATTTTCTCATCTCAGTCAGACGTCTAAGCATTGTGTTAAGAGATGGATGCATGGATGCACACATGCTGTTCATTTGTATGCTAAATAGGATATCATTGATTCAAGACCATGCCAAAGGTCATTGCACTGCTGTGTATTTTATTTGTGTATTTATTATGAAGCTTTTTTTTTTCAAGACACAACATAATACAATGTGATGTAGTTTTGATTTCTAGGTAACAATAGAAGAATATTATTTCTTTGGAAATTTAAACTAACCTACTAAACCACTTGAATAAAATTTTAAAGATATAAGTAGTCATTCATTCATTCATTCATTCATTCATTCATTCATTCATTCATTCATTCATTTTCTACTGCTTATCCGAACTACCTCGGGTCACGGGGAAAATGTGCCTCAGGTCTCAGGTGTCACAGGGCATCGAGGCAGGATACACCCTGGATGGAGTGCCAACCCATCGCAGGGCACACACACACACACTCATTCACTCACGCAATCACACACTACAGACAATTTTCCAGAGATGCCAATCAACCTACCATGCATGTCTTTGGACCGGGGAAGGAAACCGGAGTACCCGGAGGAAACCCCCGAGGCATGGGGAGAACATGCAAACTCCAAACACACACACACACACAAAGGGGGAGGTGGGAATCGAACCCCCAACCCTGGAGGCGAACGTGGTAACCGATATAAGTAGTCAAGTAACAAAATTATTTTAATTTGCTCAGATGTCAAAACAATCTTAGCAAAACAATCAATTCAATCCTAGCAAAACAGAACTATTGGTCATTCCAAGAGATTCATCCCCAGATCAGGATCTTGTCATATACCTGCACAACTCTCTGATCTCTCTTTTTAGCCACTGCTCACAACCTCAGTGTAACCATGGAAAATGACATCCACGGACACGCTCATGTCAGATTCTTCTCTACAACATCAGAAGGATTTGGCCATTTTTATTCATACAGGCACCTCATGTGCTTGTTCAGCCTCTTGTCATTTCAAGACTGGACTACTGCAGCTCTCTGCTGGCAGGTCTGCCTCTGAACACAATAGCACATTGTAGAGAAATAAACGAATTAGAAATGCTATAACACTAAGTGCCCTACAACATATTAAAGGCAATCTAAAATAAAGAGCAGTACTAGAGGACATCGCTAGTGTGAGGAGAACTATCAACAATGTTATCACTAAATACAGAAAGGTGCGGGAAAATGGTGCAGTTTATATAGAAAGGGTATAAAGACAAATGAAAAGAGCATTACAGTAGTCAGCGTGGGAAGTGATGAAAGCATGTATTATTGTTGTCTTCATCTCTCTCGTTAAATGTACAGCAAATGCGGAATGAAGCAAGGCAGTCTCAGTAAGTGAGCTAATGTCAGAATCAAACGTGAGGGAAAAGTAAATGATTATATCCAGATTATTGACAGTTTGAGAGCGTTTAACTCGGACTCCATCAATGTCAATTCATAGGTCAGAATTAATACAAACAGGAGATTTGGGACCAATTAATGGAAGTTCTGTATTGTCCATTATGATTTTAAGGAAATAGTCTACATTAAAAAAGATGATTAGCAGTGCTAGAATCGATATGGATCATATATACAGCATGTAGAGTGTCATCAGCATAACAGACCATGAAAGCAAATTAGGTGACTGAGGTGTAATATGTGAATTATGAAAAGGACAGGCCCAAGAACAGATCCCTGGGGAATGCCTTGAGTGAGCGGTGGGGGATTGTGTTGTCAGTCTATAAGGTAGCGGAGAAAACAAGATTGTGGTACCAACAGTGCAAATGTGAAAGAAAACTCTTTAACATTCAGAGCTAAGCTCAAGACGAAGAAACATACTAAGGGCCACAGAGTCTGAAAAAGCAAGAATATCATTACTGCCCACTATGAGACTCAGTTCTAAATCTAATGGTACAGTGCCATGGCAAGAGAGGCAGTGATTCAGTATTAAATAGGAGAAGAGATATTAGACAGATATTATTTAATTACAAAGTCAAGCTGGCATGATACTGTGCATTTCTTAATGATGAGTGACATGTTGAAATCCTGATAATTAGCAAGTAATCGAATATAGGAAAAGTAAACATAAATAGACATATGAGACATGAGACGTTTGAGTTTATTTACAATAGAAAACAGTATTTTAGGCCTGCAGTACATGAAGTATGTTATGGACAGTGATGAAAGTAACATAACAGAAAAATGCATAGTATGAACTAGTTAGCTAATGAGCTTAGCAAGCTACTGAAACCCCAATAATAATTAGTAAGCTGTCTAAAATGTCTTTCTAAATTTTATTTTAAAAATTACTACAGTACAATATATTTCTTTATATTGTGTTGCTAATCAAGGTGGTGGTCACCAGCATATCTGACTTACTTACTTGTACACTTAAAAATGCTAACTTAAAAAAGATCTAAATTGTGTTGCATTTTAGTAAGTAAAAATAATATATTTTTCATCAGACAACTTTTATGTAATGATACATTCATTCATTCATTTTCTACCGCTTATCCGAACTTCTCGGGTCACGGGGAGCCTGTGCCTATCTCAGGCGTCATCGGGCATCGAGGCAGGATACACCCTGCACGGAGTGCCAACCCATCGCAGGGCACACACACACTCTCATTCACTCACACACTCACACACTACGGACAATTTTCCAGAGATGCCAATCAACCTACCATGCATGTCTTTGGACCGGGGGAGGAAACCGGAGTACCTGGAGGAAAGTCCGAGGCACTGGGTGAACATGCAAACACACACAAACCCCCAACCCTTGAAGTGTGAGGCGAACGTGCTAACCACTAAGCCACCGTGCCCCCCCCCCCGTAATGATTTCATAGTTATTTTTATATCTTTTCATAATTACTATGATTAATTTTATATTAATTGTATATTTAATTAAGTGAATTATTGCTACAGTAATACTCTTGCTTAAAACAGAGTGTTTTTTTTTTCTTCCCGCCACTGATTATGGAGGAGAAATGAAGCATTCAGGGCAGACCTGTATGTCAGCATGTGGTCAGTAAAGGGCATGATATGAACATTGAAGCTTTTTTTTGTTGTGCCACTCAAAGCTATGGCCTGCTGTTTTCAAGCCCTGAAGCTCAGAAGTGAACCAAGGGGAGGAGTGAGATGAAGGTACACAGCAATAATCGAGGGAGCTTGCACATGAAGAGATTTTGTGATACTCTGCTTGTAGCAAGAGAAGGTCTTACTCAGGCCTTACCAGTTCAGTAGTGTCAGAAAGTGATATTGCATCGGAGCATGAAAAATTCTCCTGATCAAATGATTTTAGACTTCAATGGCATATAGTAATTGTGCACAAGGGAGTGGAAAGGCCAGGAGGATAAGGAGATAGAAATGGAATAAGGAACTTTGAATTTCCTGACCGGTAGAAAGAAGGGGAAGTGTACAAGTGAGAGTTTTTAGAGAAGCTAGCAAGAAAATACCCAAAAGTGCATAGACATATGAAACAAATGTGTTATAACTAAATGTATAACAAATAAATAAATAAATCTGTGCAGCCTAAAAGAATGTCAATTTTATTATGTTGTTGGTCAAAATCAGTAAACCGTTTTATTTATTTATTGAATACAAGATTTCTAATGGCAACTTACAGCCCTTACACTAGTCATTGGGCTTTTGTGAAACACTTGCAGAACAGGTTCATACACAACATGCATCCATTATTATTAAGTTGTTTGTTATTCAAAGGAGTCATCCATTTCTACACACCCCATATCAAGATATAGATAACATAATGGATATATGAAAATATCATTTTTATGGGAGTGTAGTGTACAGTAGTGTAGTGTAAGTGTCATCCTTAACTCAAATACATTTTTCTGTCTAGAAGAATAATGCTGTCTGTTTTATTATAAGCTGCAGTTCAACACAAGCAATAAAACTCAGTTCTGATCAGGCTCCAGTAGATGGTAATTTACTATTTTAACCAACGCTGATTAAGCACTATTATCTGGCCTGATTAGGTATTTCATGCATTGTGACTCCTATGCAAGTAGGAAGGCAGCAGCTGACTTAAAACCTTTTTTGGAGACAGCTGATGTTCATAGGTGCAACATCAGCTGTGACATAAATGGGATATATTGGGTCATTAGTTTAAGGATGTAGCTAAGCATTGGGAACATCAAGATGCACCGACTTTCCTTGAGCTGATGTCAGCAGAACAAATAGATTCAGATTGCACATCTGATTCATATGAAATTTAGTCAGCATGATGTGTAACAGATCCCTGATAATATATTTATGAATCAACTATTGATATCTCAAACCATGTTGCCACGGTGAAGTGAAAATTATTGTAATTATATTTATAAATAGATTGTATGTCTTGCAATGTGACTCAAAGGTCCTATGTCTAGTGATGAGGCATAACATCCAATTCGCCAGTATTGGTTCATGTAGCAGACATTGCTGCACTCTTGGTACTTCAGCCTGCCGATCATCATGCAGCTACACGGTACGGTATTTCGTAGATTCGAAATTGCAATTCTAATTCTATCAGAAAAAAAGGCCATTAATTAGTAGATAAACTTTATTAGACTGCATTACACGGCAGCTACTGCATGTCATTGCAGGTACTATTGTACATACATGTGTTTTCTTTTAGTTCACTCTAATCTGAGACATATAAGGAAGGATACGGTGTGGGAATGCATTGATGGGTTACCAAGAGGCATGTGTGCATCAGAGAGAGAGAGAGAGAGAGAGAGAGAGAGAGAGAGAGAGAGAGAGAGAGAGAGAGAGAGAGAGAGAGAGAGGGTGAGCCAGAGACAGGGATTTCTTTGGAAATGAGTGGGCAGCACTGTCATTATTGTACACAGCCTGGTGTTCCTTTCCAGTTGTCTGTGTTGGCTTACTTAGTAGGTTTATGGATTCTTCATTGAATGTTTATGTACATGTTTGTGAGTGCACGTGATATGAAAAAAAAACAAGTTAATTTAACCATGAAAGGAATCATGACTGTATTGGTCTAGTACTCCCTCGTACAAGGTACCCAGTGGGATCCAATTCAAAGACTAATGATTAAAAGATGATTAAATTCTTCCATTTCCATACTTGAATCTAAAGCATTCTTCTTAGGATGAGCAAAAGAGTAAGTTATGTTTTCATTGAGTTGATCAAAAATGTGTCAGTCTTTCTGCAATGATTAAATTTTTTTCATCCATTAAATATAATTGTTCTCAACAGATTACACCCAATGGTGAAGATGTATAGAGAACTTAAAGAAATCTTTTTTTTTGTTTTATAGTAGAACCCTTTAGTTATAGTACAAGAGATTGTAGTACTTCTGTTGTAGTACATTTGCTTCAAGAGTTGACATATTGTGTGTTCTACGTTCCCTTTTATTTAGTTCTTCTCGCCTTCCTGTAAGTTTGAAAGAACCTGGACAATCTCTTCTGACCTCCAAACGCATTTCTGATCACAGAACTGGACTCCCCTTTGTGTGAACAAACTTAAAGATGATTCTATTAATTAACTGACAAACTCTGCCATGTATACACAAATCTAACCATGACTGCCTGAGTCAGGTTTCAATGTGTAGTAAACCTCATCCATTCACCTCTCACAAAGATGAGTTGGTTTGCCTTAATTCTGACTTTGCTGTACATAAGCACCATTCACAACACGACTGCTGATTCACTGGGGGAGTGGGGGTGTAATATTGAGCTAAAATGAAATCTATGGGGTGGGTCACTCAGCTGATATAACTGCCTGTCACAGCAAGACTGAATGAATAGCGCGGAGCTCTTTACACCTAGCCGACACCTCAAATCACTTCATATCGTTCCTGTGGTGATGCTGCACTCCATTTCACAAAATAAAAGTAAAAAAAAATAAAATAATATAGTCTTTAAAACATGTTTTCACAAATAAGATGATGTGCTCAAATTTTATACTGATTTTTTGAGAGACAGTACCTTGATAGGTGAAAGTTTTAATTGGAATATCCAAATAACGTGCAAGAAAAAGGTACAATTATAGCTGCTTAATTTGAATTTTGTTGATATTTCCATTAAGGACAGTCATCAGACAGACTATCATCCTCATATAATGTTACTGTTTTAATACATGCAGCTTGCAGTAAAAAATGTCACCGTCTTTTGTTTGGTCGTGTCGAATCTGTTCTCTAGTAATAGAATATGATGAGCAGCTGGAAAATCTGCCATATCGTTTTGGCTGGCTGAAAAGAGACCTGTTTCAAGCATCTCAGACGGTTAATGCAGATGTAGCTGTCCACATAATTATGCCCATTAAAGCAAATCAGCAATATTACTTTGAAGTCTTTTATAAATTGCCATAATGGTAGGGCTGCAGCAGCTGCCCAATCGAATGTGGGTTTCTGGATTGAATTCGGTAATACGCCATTTTACAATTTCTGGGATATGTTCCAGTGCTGTAGCTAAAATCTAATTTGAATAAGTTAAAAAAAACTGCATGCAGAGTGTGTGATGTTTTTTATTATTATTATTGTTATGATTACAGTGAATAGCATGCTGGCTCAGTTTGTTGATTAACGCATCCTACCTACAGTTAAAAGTTGATATTGATTTTACAAAATAAAACAAACTCCGAATATTTATCGAAATTAGTATCATGATAGCATCGTTGGTATAAACGTATATTTAAAAAAAAAAGAAGAGAAAAGTGTGGATTTTTGTGTTAAAAAAGGTTTTGTGTTTGAGGTACGATGACTGATAAGACACTAAACCTCAGACCTTCTGTATTGTACTGTAGTTTGCACTAAGTAGATCTTGGCAGTCTGATTACATGTGCATCTATACAAAGTCTATAGAGTCTATGCATGTCTCTATACAAAGACACAAGAAGTTGTATGAAAGTTAAAATCTCAACCCATAGGAGACAATATGCAGTATTTCTGGATGATCATATTAAAGCTCATAACACAAACGAGCCCCTGCTCACTGTACACAGAAAAAGTCCATGTCTGACTGTAGCAGTGGGTTTTTTTGAGAATCTGTGGACTTTATTACACTGTTTTTATCTTATGTTGGCTGTTTAGTAAATACTCTGTTGGCTTTATTTCTGTACTGTGAATACAAGAAGGGGGGGCACGGTGGCTTAGTGGTTAGCACATTTGCCTCACACCTCCAGGGTTGGGGGTTCGATTCCCGCCTCCGCCTTGTGTGTTTGGAGTTTGCATTTTCTCCCCGTGTTTCGGGGGTTTCCTCCGGGTACTCCGGTTTCCTCCCCCGGTCCAAAGACATGCATGGTAGGTTGATTGGCATCTCTGGAAAATTGTCCGTAGTGTGTGAGTGTGTGAGTGAATGAGAGTGTGTGTGTGCCCTGTGATGGGTTGGCACTCCGTCCCTCCGTATCCTGTCTTGATGCCCGAAGATGCCTGAGATAGGCACAGGCTCCCCGTGACCCAAGAAGTTCGGATAAGCGGTAGAAAATGAATGAATGAATGAATGAATGAATGAATGAATGAATGAATGAATGAATGAATGAATACAAGAATAACATTACATTCTGTAAATGTAAAGCTTTAAAGACATCCAAATGTTTTGAAAAAGGTATATTTTAAGGAAATGTCTTACATTATAAACACTTATATGATCTACTGTCTTATATTACTTTAATAGGACCACCTGTACCCATTACTCATGTGATGATCTAATTAGCCTGCTGTTAACCTCTCATCTTTCTGAGCCTTATGGAACCATGGCATGGATTATTACTATTGTTTTAATTATTAAAATACAACTTAATTGTAAAGATCCCACTTGTTCTGTCAGTTTTGTGTTGTTATTATTATTAAGTAACGTCCTACTATCTATTTATATCGCAACTATACAAATATTCTAATGGTTATATTTGCAGACCAATTCAAAGAAAGAGTTGATTCAGAGATTTGATACAGGCAGATGAAATTCTTACCAAAGAGAAAAACATCATATGGTCAGATTAATGTATAACGATTTTGATAAATAATTAAAGATGCAAAAAGACTTTCATTTTAATACACGTATCACTCAGACAAAAGACACGAGTGAAGAAACTTTATTCAGGATCTCCACATCTTTCCATATTCCTTATTATATAACACAATTCGGTAGCAAAAAGAAAAGTCCACAGCGGTAAGACTTAACTGTATCTTAAAGTTGTAGAAATATCTTAGTGTTTTATATACAACAAAGGTTTATTAGACATGAATAGAAATAAGTAAATATAAAAGTTAAACCTTACTTACACTTCTGTCAAATTGTTTACTTCTGGAGATTGTTGGTGATTCAGTGAATAAAAAAAAGGGGAAAAAAGATGATGTAAGAAAGTGATGTTTTCGTTGGTTTAGTAGCCAACAGCACTTGACTGATTAGCTTCATGACTGATGTTAAGTTTAAGTAAAATGCACAAAAATTCGCGAATACCAACACCGAATTACCATTGCAAGCACGAAAAGAGAAGCATAAGCCAACTTTTTTTTATCAGTTTTTTGAGCCAGAGGTTAATCAATGGAAAAACATGAAGGGAGGAGATGAGACTTGAGAAATTGCCTGTAAAAATAAACCAGAACTCATGGGATCCTGAGGGCAAGTAAGCACATCTTAAATCTAAACCAGAGAGCACAGGGTCCCAACCCTGGTGCTGAAGAACCCACTGTCGTGTACATTTTAGTGGTTTTACTGCTTTATTAAATCTGAATAAACGAATCAGCTAATTAACCATGTGGAATGAGTTGAAATAGGTGCAAAGGAGCAGAATAACAGCTAGGAACCAGGTAGATATATAACAAGGTCCATCACAAATTCTCTCTCCAAAGAAGTCCTGAGCACTATGGCTAGTAGAGTAATGCTGTCTTTAGAAACCTCGATGCTGATGACCCTCTCTACATGATGCCCTTTCTCAAAGACCCTTGATGGAAATTAAATGCACCATGCTGGGTGTGTGAAACAAAAACTCTGGACGCTTGCTTTTAGGCAGCTGTTTAGCATGTGAAGAACCATATGGATTGGGAGCTTCTCAGGGTTCACGCCTTGTCGTTCTGAGTGTGTGTGGTTTGAGAGGTGTGTGAGGCCAAGCCTCATATTTGCTTCCCTTCAGAACAGAAACCTGGAATGTAGCCTGTAGTCATAGCAACAAACAAGGTTCAATTGAGCTGAACCAGAGAGCGAGCATGTCTAAAAACGTGAGCTTTGCTTCAGTCTCGAGACGAAGAGGAAATTGCAGGTCAAACAAGGTCTCACAAAATACCAGAGTCGAATTTTTTGCAGAACAGACAAAGAGAAACACCATCAGAGCCTACCAATATTAACATGATTTCAAATATGAGACTAATATATCAGTCTCTAGATGTGTCTGTCTTACTTTGCACATTCTTATAACTCTGTGGGTAATATTGGCAGAAGCAATAATTACTTAATTACGTTATAATTAAAGTAATAATGGTAGCATTCAAATGATTCAGTGGACAATGTTAAGAAGATAGTGTTCGTTTTTCCAATTGCTAAACAGTCTTCTGAAATGATGCTTCATCTTGTGCTTGAGTGTGTCTTTGTGTGTGTTTGAGAGAGAGATTTGCAGTTGTTCTGCACTTATGCATATTTATTATTTCCTTTTCGATGCTGTAAAAGAGTGTAATAAGAGAAGATAAGCTGTACTCAATTGATTGAGTTTTATCTTTACCACTGACCATTTCCTAGACACAGATACTCACAGTACATTTGGTACCAATCTCCTGCATCTAACTTTGTTATACAGCATTAAATTAAAGTAGTGGGGCCAGAAGACCTTGGCGACTGGTCAATATTGAATTATACTCAGTGCACTGAGGAAAGGAGAGGAGACCATTTCAAGAGTGAAGACAATGACATAACTAAAATAATGTTTAAAACTGAAATGCTTTATAAGCATTGAGCTGGTGTAATACTACTACTACTACTACTACTACTACTACTACTTCTACTACTACTACAGTACTATTAATACTAATAATAATACTACTAATAATAATAATTTACGGCATTTAGCAGACACCCTTATCCAGAGTGACGGAGGGTTAAGGGCCTTGCTCAGGGGCCCAGCCATGGTAGCTCGGTGGACCTGGGTTTCAAACCCATGACCTTCCGAACAGTAGCCCAACACCTCAACCACTGAGCTACCACATCCCATCATCCCATAATAATCTTGAGTCTTTTATGGTACTTAAGTTCAATTTATTATTCAAAAGTTAAAGCCTAAATTGTGTACAATATTAAAATCTAATCAGACGGAATAGGCCAACAAAGACAAATGAGCTTTAAGTGTAATATAAATAAAGTGACTAGTTGATGGATATGAAGTGGAAAGAGTTTCACAGTCTGTGAGCAGCTTATCTGAATGCACTAGCAACTACTGAAAGGTGTGTACATCAGCAGAGGAGGATCACTCTGGGGTATAAACCTTGAGGAGGTCAGAGTTGTTAGAGGGGATGAGGTTCTAAATGGTTTTAAAGTAAGAAGCCTGCCCAAAGCAAGGAGATAAATTATAAATAGCAGTGGGCCCAGAACCAGCCTTTGGGGAACACCTTGTGTAACTTCAGAAGATTTGCTGTTAGGGGTAGGAGGTGAACCATTAATGAGAGGCACCTGTAACTCCAAGGCCAGGAGGTGTTCAGAAAATATTGGGTGAGAGATGGTGTCAAAGGTGGAGGTGAGGTTGAGAAGAATAGATAATAGGCCAGAGTCAGCAGCATGGAGGATGTCATTAATGATTTTCAGAGAGCAGTGTCAGTGTCGTGTCTGGGTCAAATAGCAGATAGAAATGGCTTAGGGAGGTTCTTACAGTCAAGATGTAACATAAGCTGTGTAGCTATAACATGTCAGATTATTTTGGAGATGAATGGCAGCTTGAAATTGGGGCAGTAATTTCTAGATGACCAACCAAAGTTTTTAAGAGTATTTTGCTGCAGGTTAAATGAAGACATTTCCAGAGCTAAGGGAGGAGAGTATTACAGTAATAACAGGAGGGAAATGAATAATAGACAGTCTTCGAGTAAATTTGTTGGATTAGGATATACTGTAGCTGTCAGGTACAGTAGACAGGTGGATTTAAATTTTTGTAGTAGCTATGAAACATGGTTTTCAGACATAGGTTTACAACCAGAGAGTGAGGAATCGGTGACAAATCAAGGTTGTCCTTCCAATGAATATGGCCAGGAAAAGAAGCTGATGCGGTAATTTTCTGTTGAATGATGTAGATTTCAGAAAGATTTCATAAAGCCTGAGGATGGTTCGGTAAATTGGTTGCCTTCTAAGGATCCAATAATCAAATCACAGTAGGAGATTCTGACAATAGCATCAGAATTTGAGGCATCCAAATGCTTAATTTTACCGGCTAAAATGGTAAATTTTATGACAGTAAGAATTCTCTCCCAGTTTAGATCCAGAGTATGGTCTTGTTGTGGGGTGGAAAATTAACAAACTGAGACAAACTGAGAATCGCGACTGGAGTAAAAATCAGTAGTTAAGAGGTTAGTGTGATTAATAATGTAAATCTTAATTTGTCCAATTAAAACAATTGCACAGTGAGGTACTGTACAAGGAATGCCCTAAGCTCTGAGAAAATAAATAAATAAATAAATAAATAAATAAATAAATAAATAAATAAATAAATAAATAAATAAATAAATGGTCTGTTAACAGTGACAATAAGAATAGGTTCAGGGTCATTTAGTTGTACTGCCAGCACTTCAAATAAGGAATGATTAGACACCATGACCCATCCATCCATCCATCCATCCATCCATCCATCCATTTTCTACCGCTTATCCGGTGCCGGGTCGCGGGGGCAGCAGTCTAAGCAGGGACACCCAGACTTTCCTCTCCCCAGACACTTCCTCCAGCTATTCCGGGGGAATATCGAGGCGTTCCCAGGCCAGCCGAGAGATATAGTCCCTCCAGCGTGTCCTAGGTCTTCCCCGTGGCCTCCTCCCGGTTGGACATGCCCGGAACACCTCCCCAGGGAGGTGTCCAGGAGGCATCCGAAACAGATGCCCGAGCCACCTCAGCTGACCCCTCTCGATGTGGAGGAGCAGTGGCTCTACTCTGAGCTCCTCCTGAGTTACTGAGCTCCTCACCCTATCTCTAAGGAGCGCCCAGCCACCCTGCGGAGAAAACTCATTTCGGCCGCCTGTATCCGGGATCTTGTCCTTTCGGTCATGGCCCAAAGCTCATGACCATAGGTGAGTGTAGGAACGTAGATCGACAGGTAAATAGAGAGCTTCGCCTTACGGCTCAGCTCTTTCTTCACCACAACAGATCGGTATATCGACCGCATCACTGCAGAAGATACACCGATCTGCCTGTTGATCTCCCGCTCCATCCTTCCCTCACTCGTGAACAGGACCCCAAGATACTTAAACTCCTCCACTTGAGGCAGGAGCTCTCCACCAACCTGAAGGGGGCAAGCCACCCTTTTCCGGCTGAGAACCATGGCCTCGGACTTGGAGGTGCTGGTTCTCATCCCCGCCACTTCACACTTGGCTGCAAACCGTCCAAGTGCACGCTGAAGGTCCTGATTTGAAGAAGTAAACAGTATAGCTGATCTGGAAGATGTACAGTAGTAAAACCTGCAATGATAAGTGATCTGGTCAATGGACCAGCTGAACATTTCGAAGGGCCAGTTGTGTATGGACCTAAAGGAGCAAATGGACTTCCTGCTGTAACATAAGACAAGACCCTTGGTGGATGTATTATGGACAACAAAGGATTCCCCAGTGAATAAACAAAGCTTGTTGGGGACCAGTAGTGTGGCTAATGTCAAAGGAGTACTTCAGTTCCTTATTATTGTCTTGGCTTCTGGGTTCTTAGCCACCTACAGTACGTGTGTCAGGACTCAGTCCGGACTTTGGCCATGTGCCTTTTGTTCATGTTCTGTTTTCACGTGTCTGCCCCGCCCTTGTCTTTTCCTCCCAGCCTCTGCACACCTGTCCCTTATGTGTCATGATTATTAGTACTATTTAGTTGAGCCATGTTGCCTTGTGCAGGCAGAATCCTATTGTCTTCATGTCTGGTTTTGTCTTCGTCCTGTTTCGTGTTTTCTGGTTACTACATTTATTACATTTTTCTTTCTTTCTTTTTTCGTTCTTTCTTTCCTACTCTTTTTATTTATTTATTTTACAATGTTTGCTCATAGATTTCTAATTATTTCATTGAGTTTCTCTTGTATTGTTTATATATGTTAGTTTCCTATTGTTTTTTTTCTAATGACGTTTTTAAAAGTAACATAGGTTAGTCTTCGGTAGTCCAATACTGGAAGCTGTTAATGGAATGTTAATGTTAATAATGGAAAACCAGTATCACAATAAAATTTAGAGAAAAACAAGATTTAGAAAAAAAAAAATCGAATCTACATTGTACTTGTCTGAATAATGAGCAGTGCTGATGCCATATCTGTGCAAACACCCAAACAAAGTAAAACACAGACAAACTGCACTGCCTGTTTTAGTGTTGTTGTGGGGTGACCTAGGGTACAAGTACTCTTTCAAGCATAAACTAAGATAATTGGAAAATAATGCAGTGGGGCTGAAAATAAAGGGCGGAGGAACTTCTGGGAATTGGTGCCAATTTCGACCAAGATCTGTTAGCATGGCACACACTCTGCACTCTTAACTCCAAACTGTAAACAAAATGACCATGCATTGGTACCTGATTATTAGTTAATCAGATTACCTGTTCATTTATTTACTTTTTTATTTATTTATTTATTTATTTATTTATTTATTTATTTATTTAAGTTATCTAGTAGTATCTGGCATGACACTTTTACACTCATGTTCATACAGCATAAAAGATGTAGAGGTATATGAAAAAAAATTCTGAGACATGGTCATCAAGATATCTTGACCTTCGTTCCTGAATCCATAGACTGCTGTTCTGCTTGTATGAGATCGTTTTGCAGAACCATGATGTACTGCTGAATACCAAATCTGAAAGAAAAAAGTTTATCAAGTTTACCTGGCTTATCATTCTCCATCAAACTTATCATCATTTGACCATCAATGTGTGGCATCTACTGTACAGCTTACAAACCCACACCGTTAATGTGAAACACCTTCCCACATCCCTGTTTTCATACGGAATTCAGTATTCAAAAGGAACATAAAGTGTGCCATGCATCTCAGTTTGTTATAGTGTATAAATTGTGTTTCTCGGAATCATGTGTAGTGTGAAACTCAAATAAACATAATGGCAAGCATACATATTGTAAGGAGACATATTTTATCCTGCATGTAAGGGTTTATTAGGATAAATCTGCACAACTGAAACCTCCACTACAGCTGAAGGTCCACATCATTAAAGAAACCAACTACAGCCAAACCACTTCATTTTAATTGAGCCTCTATGCGCCATATTCATTCTCAACATGAGCTTTGTTCTTGTTCTGTTATGGCAAAAGCTCATCTTACTGCCTATGGTTGCTATATAGAATGAATTGAGTGTAAAAGTGCAGGGGTGGGCTTTTGTGTGTGTGTTTGTGTGTGTGTGTGTGTGTGTGTGTGTGTGTGTGTGTGTGTGTGTGTGTGTGTGTGTGTGTGTGTGTGTGTGTGTGTGCGTCTATTGAGTGGTGTTTATTTGTGTGTGCTGACCCTTTCAAATGTCAGCTGATGGCGAGTGAGCATGACTGATTGAGCCACTTCCGTCCTCTCCCGTCTCTCCCTCAATACATATGGGAGTTGGTGAGTTTAAATTAATTTGCACATTGCAATTCTTACAGGAGCCTGGTGAAATATCAGGCTGTAAATGAGCTCAGACAGAAAGACATATAGTACATGCATGATGAGCACGACAGAGGTGTGTGTCAGAAACGGAGTCCCACAGGGCCAAACTTTACATCTGTAATGTCTGTCTGACAAAGATAGAGGCGCTTTTCCAATAATGCTTAAAAAGTATTAAGACACAAAGTAGACCACTTTCGTAGACTAATTGGAAGATTTTTCATGATTTTGCAATGACAGGAATACATTTAGCATAAAACTAGCAGATGCACAAAAAGCTTTTAGACTGGTTGTTATATTGCAGCAAAAAGAAAAAAAAAAGGGCAGGTAAATCAAACATTTCAGGGACATCAGCCTTGCACTCATTCATTCACTGATTTCTCTTTAGTTTTATTCTGATCAGGGCCACTGTGTTTACTTTCTTTATTCGTTAGCATTTTGTAAAATTGAGTTCACATTTTGCAAAATAAAAAAGTTGCGGATTGTGAAATAAAAACACCTCCAACGTTTAACTAACCATGGGGTCAGTTATATTAGATTAATTGAATATCGATTTGTTTTGTTTAATTTTCTATATAAGATGTCATTCCAAGGATGATGTTACAATCAAGTTACTATAACTTTTACAAGAACTGTCATAAAAAAGGTTGTATTATTCAAAGAGAAGGTTACGGCGTAGTCCATTTTAGCTCATGCACCAAACCGTTGTTCAGAGGACTGACAAAAGTAAAAATTCAAACAGTAGTTTTTATTATAAAGAATTAGGGTTATATGAACAAAAAAATCATGTAAGATTGTAACCCATATAGGGATACTAATACAGTAAAGTTTTGTTTGAATATGTTCTAGAAAAATCTGTTGTTGTTTGCGTACTTATGAAGCATTGGAAGAGAGAGAGGAGTTTTTGTCCAATTAGGTCCAGAGTAGCACGAGAAAAGTCTGTTGCTGTTTGCTGCATTATAAAAGCGTTTTGTTTGAGAGAGAACGAAGAAAAAGGTTCTAGTTTATAACCCAACAATTTATTTGTTTCTTGTTTTCTATCAGTTTCACTATCGCCTAAGTCGAGAGTCGCCAAGAACCTACGTTTTGTGAGTATAGCTCAGGACATTTCAAGAGCATTTAGCTACAGACATTGATTGAGAATTAAATGAGAAATACAATAAGTGATAGTTTTGACACTTATCATGTTTGTTTTCTTATAATAAAATACTTTTTTGGAGCTAATTCGGGGCTCTAATTGAAGTCGAAGCAGAGAGTAATACCTGAGAACACAAATAAACCCATTAAAGAAATGAAACCCTTAAAAAAACTTAATAGCCTAGAACAAACTGCATTACAAAGTAAGCATTCTCTGGCTTCACTGCCAAATCTGCCAACTTATTTTAATATAAAGACTCAGACACCGTTTGAAAAGTTGTCACCTCAAAAGTTCAATATCTAATCTTGTTTTCATTACAATTATCAACTGTTGTGTCCTTGTATGTCACAGCCTATAGAGAACGCATGTCTATGAGCAGACTCATTATTTTACCTTCCATTAATCCTGTGATTTAATCTTGCACATGCTTACGATTTACATTTAACACGTTTTGCCATGTCTCACTCCATGGTGTTGGTTAATACACTATATTGGCAAAGGTTTTGACACAAACTTTGTTCAGAGACAATACTGACCTTCAAACTTCGTCTGGTCTTAAGATTAGCTCAAGAACAATGCGTAGAGAGCTTCAGGGAATGGGTTTCCATTGGTGAGCAGCCGTATGTGCAATGCCATATGTGAGATGCTGTGATATAAAGCACGCTGCCACTGGACTCTAGAGCAGTGGAGACGTGTTCACTTGAGTAGTGACGTGACATAGTAGTGACGTGACATACTCAGAATTTGTTCTCTGCATTTAACCCATCCAAAGTGCAAACACACAGCAGTGAACACACACACACCGTGAACACACACGCGGAGCAGTGGGCAGCCATTTATGCTGAGGTGCCCGGGGAGCAGTTGGGGGGGATCGGTGCCTTGCTCAAGGGCACCTCAGACTCGAACACACAATCTTCAGGTTACAAGTCAGACTCTCTAACCATTAGGCCACGACTGCCCAATTTTGATTTTGAGTGACGAATTACGATTCTATGTCTGGCAATCAGATGGGTGAGTCTCAGTCAGTAAATACATACTGTAGATGAGCGATTTTGGTGTGGTGGAAATTCGCTGTAAAAAATAAAACATTACGTTAAGTTTAGTTAAAATTTAAATTAAAGATAAGGCAACTGGCTGTATGGCAATTTTTAGTTTGCTCAACTTTTGTGGGTGAAGTTCATTCGGAAAGTTGATTCTGGTTGAAACTTCTGGTTTAGGTTGAATACACCTTCTTTATGAAGTACATCTAACTAGTCGCTATGAGTTTGTTTAAAGTTAAATAGGGGTTGAGTGAATAACCTTGCATTAAAACTCATCTTTTTTTGGCATAAGTTGTACTGTTAGAGATATAGCCGCCGAACAAACAGGAACAAGTCAGTGCTTATACTTTGGATTATCCGTATAGACTGCAGCTACTTCAACTTTAACTTTACTCTTGCTGAGCACTGGGGGTCAAGGCCAATAAACACCTTCTGAATTGTTTTCAAAAGTGCATTTTAATTTTGTAGGATAGTCCATGTGGAAGGCATAGAGTAAGCCAGGTAGGAGAGCAAGAGCTGTAAAAAGGTCTTGCACATTATCCAGCACATTTTGTTCCTCAAAAACTATGGACAGGCACCTTACATTTGGGTTCGGTGGCTATGTCATCTTTAATGACAGTTAAGATCATCCCCGTCTTCATCCCTTTTGTGTGAGTGTGTTCTAACTCCAGTGTCTTCTGAGTCCTGCAGTAAAAAACAGCATAAAGATAGGATCAAAACTCATGTTTGATTGAATTTTGATGGACACCAGGTATAAGTACCTCGTACCTCAGGTATAAGTGTATATGCTGATAACTGTCTGGACTCTGGCAGAGGTGGCTTATAGACAGACCCGTACGCAGGATCGCTTCAAATGAAAGGGGTTTAACACATTAGGAAGACAAACATAAACCACAACACACGGGGAACTAACAATATTATCATTGAAGCCGCGCTGCCTAATGCAACGCGGCTCACATATATAGTGACACGGACAATCACACACAAAGGGAAACAGGTGTGATGACCGGGGAGGAGCAGACGTGGATGGGGCAATAACGTGACACAAACAAACAACAAACGCACATGGCACCAAGTCCGTAACAGATCCGCGCTAATCCCTAACAATAACACACACATACCAGGCAAGTCCTCAGGATATTTACAGACTTTTCCCCCAATTAAACACAGGGTTAAAATTTCCCTACAAAAATGATTTTTTTCCCCTCTATCTAACCTCTATCTCTATATTCTATCTCTATATCTATATCTATCCTCTATCTCTATATTAACTTACAATAGTGATGACTTCCCTAACTGATGTATTCCCTCAGAAATAATTCATGTTTTTTTGGGGTTTTTTTGGCAAGGCTGGATCAACAATACTGTAATCACAATTTTTCCTTCCATCAGCCAAAATTAAAACTTGGACGGTTAAATTGAATTGATCAGCCAGCAGAGGTTTCTGCTCGCTCTTAAAGCCTTCTGTTTAAGCAAAGCAAGCAACGATTTTTCCAAAAATAATAATTCATTCACATAGTCTAGATAGTCATTAGGGGTATGTCTGTGTAAACGGGAAAAACCGTGCTCCGTATGGAGTTGGTATGTTTATTTAAAAAGGTTGACTAACAGTACAGCATGACAAAACCAAAAAAGACAAATGTTGATTAACAGTTAACAGTCTGCAAACACATAATCCACTTGAATACAATTTTTTGTTTGAACGTACACACTCTGTATATTTATAACTGTATATTATGATACATGCACTTTAAATTTCCCTTCAAAGGAATCGGGTAAAATGAACAACGAAGATCGCTAAATAGCTCTCTGAGCTCGTTGGAGAATATCATTGCATACCTTAGAATATCATTGCATAGAGGAGGCCCCGGGGAAGACCTAGGACACGCTGGAGGGACTATGTCTCTCGGCTGGCCTGGGAACGCCTCGGTATTCCCCCGGGAGAGCTGGAGGAAGTGTCTGGGTAGAGGGAAGTCTGGGCATCCCTGCTTAGACTGCTGCCCCCGCGACCCGGCCCCGGATAAGTGGTAGAAAATGGATGGATGGATGGATGGACCTTAGAATAGTATTTTCGGAACATTATGTTACATTTTACAAAGTATTTTTGTCATTTATTTAGGTTATTTTCAGTAATAAATCTAAAAGAAAACTTTCCTGAACTACAGAATATCCAACCCTTTCCACAGCGCAGTTAATGAGGGGAACCCAGTGCAAAATGCCAACGAAGACGGACTGCGTATGCGCAAGGACAGGAAGTGAAAGGCTCGAATGAAGAAATAAAAATATTATATTTCTTCAACTTAATTGTTTATTTTTATACAACACTGTGCTCAAAGTGTTTGACAGGCTTGCACAGAGTCCTGAATTCAACTTGATAGAACACCTTAAGGATGAATTAGAGCGGAGACTGCAAGCCAGGGCTTCATGTCCAACAACAGTGCCTGACCTCACAAATGTGCTTCTAGAGAAATGATCAAAAATTCCCATAAACATGAACCTAAACCTTGTAGAAAGCCTTATGGAAAGAAGACTTTTCTCTTATAGCTGTAAAGGGGGGGCTAACTCCATATTAAACCCAAAAGATTAAGAATGGGATAGGGGTCATTAAAGAATCTCTGGAAAATTGTCCGTAGTGTGTGATGGCGTGAGTGAATGAGAGTGTGTGTGTGTCCTGTGATGGGTTGGCACTCCGTCCAGGGTATATCCTGCCTTGATGCCCGATGACGCCTGAGATAGGCACAGGCTCCCCGTGACCCGAGGTAGTTCGGAGAAGCGGTAGAAAATGAATGAATGTCATTGAAGTTCATGTGCATGTAAAGGCAGACGTTCCAAAACTTGGCATATAGCGTATGAAGCTCATGATAGTAGACAGTCGGGATTTAAAGAATTTGTTGTTTTATAAGTATTGGTTTTTACTAGAATAACAGGGTTCATATATTCCAATAAACATCCCAAATAAACAATAACTGTTATTTTTTCCCACACAAATGTTTGTATCTTCAGAGTAAATGGTGATATCATACTAACTTCTCATCTGAAATGCTCTAAAACTGCTAAAGTTCTGTGTAAGCTTATCAACAGAGAGAAAAAATGAGTCCTAACTCATTTTAGATCAGACGCATAGCCACAATCATTCATTCCTTTACTCATAAAGTAAATGATTCCGTACGACCATTTCCATGTCTCCATTTGAACAGAAAAAAGGGTTAACTACTTGCTTATCTTTATCCTAATCTATTTTAACTTCTCAGTGATGGTAAGAGAAACATATTCTATAATGAGATCTTTATGGTCTTTTTTGACTGAGTCACTGAGGTGAACAAATCAGTCTGTGTCGTGCACTGAGTCATTCCTTTTATTCAACTGTTGACAGGCTTTGCTATTGCAAACCACAAACTTGAACCAGTTTTAGCCAGTTCTCTACATTTCCATTATATTTCATCAAATCCATAGCAGTCATTGGCTCTGTATTGTAGTAATTAATGGTTTATATGGACCATGTGACTTGCTGTGTTTAAGTGTAAATCATCTTTCAGTACCTGTACAATTAAATACTATTTTCATTCAAATTCTTTAGTCTATTTTTAATTCTTTGATTTTATTGTTAACACAAACGTAACGCTTCGCTGCATGTGCTACTGTATGATTGTGTATTTCCCTGAAATACAGGTATAAAATGTAGAACATTATTTTGCTATGTTTACTATAAAACTACACATAGCTTGTTTATCGCCTTATTCTTTTTATTAAGACTATGCTGAAATGACATTTCATTTGTTTTATTACCGGTTAAACAAAATGCATGTACAAATGAATGTGCAAATCCTGAGCCACTGATGGTGTAAAGAAAATATCCACATACTAAATATCACATTTTTCAACCTCATAGCACCAATAATGTTCTCTGCCAGGTTTAGATGCATGTGTCCTCTATCAGGCATGCACACTACATTCTGCCTCATGTTTGTTCACTTACAGCTCATCGCAACCACCACCAAACAGAGGGACCATGTGACCATACAGACTGATGAGCTGTCCCTACTACAGGACCAGGTAAATGGTGTCCTGTCAAGCTATCTTCTTCTTCTTAATTAGGGTTGATTCCTCCCTATTCCATAATCTTAAAAGCTTAAATGTCTTTCTTATTGTGTGCTATTTATTTAACATAATGCAAATGTTGAACAAATAGGATTGGTTTGCAACCGTAGGCTTGAAAGACAAATTTTCACGTTGCTTTGGAATCCAGGATCGTATGCACAGAGGCTTCCCAGTGAGGCCGAGAGTATAAGAAAGGTGGAAAATGAGTCTCGACATCAACATAACATCCTTGAAAGGAAAGTTGTGGCTGGGTCTGTAACGTCATCTGAAATGCCTAAAGGGATAATATACACTAGCATGCTGCGATATCACTTGCATTGTGTTATGGGTATGTTCCCAGAGAGCAAAAGTATAGTGGCATGTTGAAAGGGTCAGACAGACTGGAAAAAAAAAAAAAAAACGTCAGTATGTTTAAAAAAGTTCATCTGCTGCCTGAAAAATGAGAACATTTCAAGATAAGCTTGGTTTCATTTAAAGTAGTCAAGAAGACTGATTACTTTAAGTTTTAACTTCTGAAAGCTCATAAGCTTGAGGTTAAACATTAAAACTCACTTATTTATAACATTTATAACTTAAACTAACACTTATTTGACAGTTGTATAAATTAAATAAGTTGCTCTGTATAAGGGCATATGCTCAATGCCAGACATGTTTCCAGAGATGTCTCAAATACTATGAGAGCATCATAACAGGATTCCACTGTCTATAGACACTTTAGCCCATTGTATATAGAAAGTCATTGCATAAGTATACTTGACCACGGGTCAAAAGCACTTTCTTCCATAATAATCCATTTGATAGGCATTATGTCTACCTCCCTGAGCACTTGAAGATAAGTGTCATTTGCAGACAGTTGTGAAGCAGTAACATGGACGTTCATCACTTACCTTCATCAATGTTTTTTGAATGTTTGTCACAACCCATGTGCTCTGTTGTGATTCGAGGGGTAAAATTGTATGGTATCAGCTCTATTTGAGTGCTGTCTGATATGGCTGGTGAGGTTTGCCTTCAGGACATCTTGCAACATATGTATGTAGCTTCCGGTAGTTTTAAATAAATGGCCGTCTATTTTAAATAGAAATGAAGTAGAACAAGGTTATCTGTAGCCACCGATAGCCATCGATAGCCGTTGTATAAATGGTGGAAATAAACGCAACCTGTCTGGTTCGGGTTTATTAATCTGGCCAAACAAAACAATGGGGAAACTCAACGAGTTCTGAAGGAAACCACACAGTCGGTTCTCGACTGCCCATCTGCCGCGAGCTAGTAAGAGCTGGGCGGACATGATGGAAGCCGAATCCCCGAACAGACCGGGTCATGTTCAACATGAGACCATGTATAACAGTTAACCAGGAAGGGTTCACTTCATAGGTGATGAAAGTCATACTAAAGAGCATCTGGGTAAACATACACTGCCCTCATTCACACATTTACAAAGGTTTCTTTTAAGAAGACACATTCGCTACATAAAGGCTTTATTGTGCACTTACCCAGAGTTATAGTGGACTTGATTAGAGTTTTAAATCATGCATCTGCATTTTACTATGGAATAAGGAGCCCTTGTCGGTGTGAAGTGACTATTTCTCTGTGAAACAGGAAGATCTTTTATGTGGATTATTCTACCAACTTCTCACAATTTCGCAGTTTATTTTCAAATTTTACTTCCTTGGAAAAACACTCCAGATCTATCATGTTGTCAGGCATCTCCTGTGCACAGCTGTCTTCAAGTCATTCCACTGGTCTTTGATAGGATTTAGATCTTGTTCCGATTGGGCCATTCCAAAACACTTATCTTCCTCAAAAGCTATTCCTTTTTTGACTTGGATATGTGCTTTGGGTTTGCATCCTGCTGGAAGGTTTGGGATCTTTCATCTTTAGCAAAATATATTGGTATTTGGAATCATCCATGATTCTTGCTATCCTGTCCAAGGCACCAGTATCAGCTGAAGAGAAGCAGTATGCTGTATGTTGTCTTTCTTTTGCACCAAAATATATATTCACCACATGATTTGAAGTGATTTTTGGGTTAAATTATTTATTTTTAATTTTGGCAGAAGGTAATTGTACTTGCCAGTTATTCCTGCTTCTCATTAAATCATGCTATTGGTCTCTCGGTAAGGTTAATATTAAGGTTTTCCTGTACTTTTGAAGGGACTTCCTGTTCTTGAGTGTCATAAGCTGATTGTGAACTTGGATGACAACCAAGAAGGCATCAAGAAAATCCTACAGAAATGGATGCAGGGTCAGTCAATTTGAGCACAGCAATGCAAGCCTTTGTGTGCATACATATCCAACAAGGTTGTGTTTTGTTTAAATCACTACAACTACTGACTTTCACGGCAGTGTGTAGACATTTTCGATCCACAGTATCTGTGCACTCTTTATGTTGTAATTGTGTGTAGCCCAAAATAAAAATATAAAATAAAGCATTCAGTTGTCATGGTTATGAGAATTAAATTAGCACTGAACTGTTACCCATCAGCCACATGTTTCATGTTGCTCTCCATATTAGCACACTGGTTTCCTCTGGTGTGTTTGTTGGCCAGTGTATATGCCGTAGCCTTGCCGTAGCCTGGATGCTTTTGCCTAGTGTCCTGCGTTCTGCACTCCAGCACAGCCAAGCTGCCGCTACTGGGCCCTGGAGCAAGGCCCTCAACCCTCCCTGCTCCAGTTGGGGTATGTGAAGAAAAGAATTCCACTGTGCTGTAATGTATATGTGGTGGTAATAAAGGCTTCTATGCCCCGTCCTATTCTATTCTAAGTCCTGTCTTGTGGTATTTGTAGTCTTTGGAACACATCTATCCAATCAGTACTTAAGCTAAGAATTTACATAATAAAAAAACACACTTTTGAAAATGATACTTTGCTTGTTGTAATATTGCCACAAAGCAGAAACAGACTCTTCTGTGACTTTGTGAATTGCCTCCTGACAGAAAAGGAATGTTTGTGCTGCATTGAATTCGAAGTCATTTGCACTTGACTTGTACACAGACTGATGGGAGGCTGGGTGACGGTCATTTTCCAGACCACAAAAAACCCCAATTACTAAGATCTCCAGCTGTCTGTTTTGGCACATCCTGAACACCTTGCCTAAAGTGGATATTGTCTTCTTTGGCAAGTTAAGTAAAAATCTAATGGGAGTTTTATTATTTCCATTACGCAGAAAGCCCAGAGGCTACCTCATTATTTCTAAATTGACAAAGTTAAGTAAAGAAGCACACCCGAAGGCTTGTGACGGCTTGCTAATTATGTTTTGCGGGAATTGCGCGGAAGGTTTTTATTCAACTCTGACCACACTTAGAAACACAAGCAAGAGTGAAAACAGATGGATAATACAATCACAGCTGAGCTAAAGAATTCAATTATAATAGATTCATTTTTTGTTGGATTGTCTGTTTTGATTATGTTAGAATATTCCCTCCTGTACAAGTGAACAAAATATTAAAATCGGTTCTTTGGGTTCATGTAGTGCAACGATACAGTTATGAAATCATTAAGTGTTTTGTGAAGATAAAGTATATTTAATTTGTGTGGGCATTATCTGTGTTTTCAAGCATAATATGTTGTGTGTGTTTGGACGGGGGGTGATATTTACGGCAGTTGGCAGACGTCCTAATCCAGCGCGAAGTACAAATGTTTATCAATGAATATATCAAAACTGGTTCACTAGGGGATGGGCACAGTGGCTTAGTGGTTAGTACGTTCGCCTCACACCTCCAGAGTTGGGGGTTCGATTCCCACCTCCGCCTTGTGTGTGTGGAGTTTGCATGTTCCGGGTACTCCGGTTTCCTCCCCCGGTCCAAAGACATGCATGGTAGGTTGATTGGCATCTCTGGAAAAGTGTGTGTGTGTGTGTGTGTGTGTGTGTGAGTGTGTGAGTGAATGAGAGTGTGTGTGCCCTGCGATGGGATGGAACTCCATCCAGGGTGTATCCTGCCTTGATGCCTGATGACTCCTGAGATTGGCACAGGCTCCCCGTGACCCGAGGTAGTTCGGATAAAGCGGTAGAGAATGAATGAATATATATATATATATATATATATATATATATATATATATATATATATATATATATATATATATATATATATATATATATATATATACACACAGATACTTGTATGTATTTGAGGAAGAGGTACTGTATGTCTTCACCAGTCACTTAAAGACTGTTTGGACATCTAGGGGAAGTGAAGTCTTGATTTTACCCTGAGAGATTGTGGGACCAGTCAAGCAGTGCTAGAAGATCTGAGGGAGCATGGTGCAGTGTGAGGAGTGATCAGAGCTTTGAGGCAAGAGCAAGCTTATCCATCTTTGGCATTTTAGGCAAGATCAATGTTTTAAACCCGATGTGTAAAGTTAGAAGAAGCCTGTGGATGGAGCGCAGCGGCGTGGTAGTCTGGGAGAACTTGGACATGTGGAAAACAAGTTGCAGGTCAGAGCTCTTTTGGGGATTCTCACGCTTGCCTGTCTTCAAAACTTGAGAGCCCTGGCCATGAATACGAAGAGGACTCAATTAAACATTGAACATTTTATTTGAAAGTAACCTTCAACCGAGCATCTTATTTCTTAAGGTTAGTTCAAACTGTTAAATTACTCGGTAGCAGTTCATTGATTTCATAAACGCAACACACTACAGTTTTTTCTATACTTTCCTTAAAGGTAAAAAAATGATATATGCGGTGTTATCTTCATTTTAGATGTCAAAAAGGTTTGTGGCTCCCTGTGTTTGTTTTTTTCTGTGGGAAACAGGTCCAAATGTCTCTCTGAGTGTTTAAGGTTGCCGACCCCTGGTTTAGGCCTTAATTCTAGTTTGATCACTCACATGTACACGATGTTCAATCGTGAAGAAAACGTTCTCAACATCCTTCAGTCTGACTTCTCGCATTCACATAAAAAGCTCTCAAGCACAAAGTAGGAGTGAATGTTAATTGTCTACTATTACTGTTATCTCTCTCAATACTTAGAATGAATCTTTATTACTATTATTAGTAGTAGTCGTACTAGAGGAAGGAGTAATACATTCGTACTGTATGTGAGCAACACTTATTGTTCACAAACAAGCTTCTGCTATCATTTATTGTCTTTATTACCTAAGCTGTCACATTTTTACCATATCAGCCTGTTCCATCGTGCTCCAGATCAGCAAACATGAAGGATACACGGTGTACAAATCACCTACAAAACAGGCTTTTGGACACACACACATACACACACACACACACACACACACACACACACACACACACACACACATGGTAACGCACCGATCTAGCTTATCTAGTTATGCAGAGCAGCTCACACAAATGATTGAACGTGGCACATCCCGTCCAGCCGACTGCCATGCGAGCGAAATTCCTGCTGCATTGCGTACATAATAACCCAGTAACATAAGGCATTTGGAACAGTTGACAATAAATTACGCTTTAGATTTCTGTTCGTGATCTCGGAGAAATTGAGAACGCTGCAATCTGGGAAATGTTTTCACTTCCAGATATTTTTTTTTAAATAATCACCACCACTGCAACATAAATACTTAATAACCAAAGCAGTTTCTAAGTTATAACTGAAATTGTATTGGAATAAGTCAAACTTTTCTCTGGCCTTGAGAAGTTATGCTTGCTGTGTGTTCATCTTTCTCCTCGTGTGTGATGCTGAGATGAGAATATGACACTGTATGAGGGATGCAAAGAGAGAAGTGCAGTAATAATGGTCCGGTTCTCTCTTTACAGTCCTAAACCTAATCAAAAGCTGTACAGTTAAATAGTTTAATAATGCTGATGTTACAGCTTTTGAGTCTCACAAATGATCTTTGATTATGTGCAGAATCAAACAAATCGACCCCGTTAGGTGTGTAGGAAGAAGAGGTCTTCACGGGTCCACTTAGGTCCGAAAACCCGAGGTCCGTCCTGAGACCCGAGCGGGTTCGGGTCTAAAAGTTTCGTGTGTGCCTCGGACACGGGTCGGGTATAATAATAGCAGCATCGGTTCTCGGGGTATTTAAAATGAATGTGTTTTTACCAAACGGACCCGAGAAGACCCGAACTACTGTATCTTGTGTGTGTGCATCGACTCGAGTCCTTTTCCAACCTCTCCTCTGTTCGCCAAGACCTCTTGCGACGTGTGGCTGGCGACGTGTGGCTGGTGGTAAGCTCATTTTCATTGACACAGACCTGTCAATCAATTCATTTCACTGTGTACTGCAACAGCTATATATGGTTGAAATGACAATAAAAGCTTCTTGACTTGACTTGACTCTTGACTTGAATCCACTCTGTAGCGGTTATGCAACATTCAGGTCCAGTCGGGTTAAAAAAAATTGCCATCGGGTCGGACTCGGGTCTAATTTTTCGGGTCGGGTCTCGGGTCGGGTCTTTCTTAAAAAAAAAAATACAGATTATGTACGTCGGGTTCTGGTAAAAAGTGATTCTGGTCACTTCGGGTCACTTCAGGTACATTTCTTTAGACCCGAGAAGACCTCTAGTAGGAAGCCTAACGTTCTGTAAAACACAGGTATCAAACTTTAGAAAGTTCACACTCGCTGGTTATAAATGATAAGATACATTGTGTACAAGTGAACGGTCAGTATTTGAGAGTTCCTGTAATGAAAAGAAAAGAAAAAATAATGATGCAACTCATAAATGGCACCAATGTCAATAATTATTATTAATTATAATTCGTTTTAGTATCATCAGTGATGGATCTGTAGACAGAGATAAGAGTGTTTGTGTTGCAGAAATTATGCCTTCCATCTTCTCTGCACACGTTGACCTCATTTTAATACCTAGGTGTGTGATGTTAATGATAGACCTGTCAAGGGAGACGGTTACTATGGTAACCGTCATCCAGGTGACACATGATATGTTTATTCCTCTTCACGGGTGATCCAACAGAGAATAGATTTTTAGTGAATTAACAGTTCTTAGATATAACAGAGTGAGAAATGAATTTATCAGTCGTAGAATGTGTTATTGTCATTTTAAGGACTGCAGATCTGTCACAAAGCGTGGGTTTCTTTTTTTTTTTTTTAAGGCCAGGATTAATGCTAGAGTTTAGCTTTTCACCATATTTGTATTCAGCCTATAGTGAGGCTGCTATTTAGCAAATAAATAAATAGTTTGCTTTTAATTGCCTGTTGAATTTTTAATAGAATTCTAAACAGATTATTTAATAATGCAGGATATCGAAAATCTTCCTGATGATCATTACAAACTCCATCCAAGCTCCTCATATAGGGTTCGGGGGAAGTCGTAGCCTACTGCTTATAGAGTTTGACTCCTAATCCTAAGGTTGTGGGTTCGAGTCTCGGGCCTGCAATACCACGACTGAGGTGCCCTTGAGCAAGGCATTGAAACCCCCCCCCACCCACACTACTGCTCCATGGGTGCCGCAGCATAAATGGCTGCCCACTGCTCTGGGTGTGTTCACGGTGTGTGTGTGTGTGTTCACTGATGTGTGTGTGCACTTTGGATGGGATACTTACTGTAGCTGTATGTCACGTCACATCAGATGTAACGTCACATTTTTTTTGTAAAAAAAATTAAAAAATAGACAGCACCTTCAATTTTATTGTATCTCTATTTGGAAAATTTGGGTTTTGGTATTTAATAAACTTCCTGTTTGGTTTTTAAATTCAAATTTTCACATGACTTGCAGAGAGAGTATTTGTAAGTAGAAACAAGTGTTTTGGGGTTTTTTGTTTTTTGTTTTTTTTTAAAGGAAAAATGTATTGACAACAACTCTTACTAGTGTTAAGATATAATCCTCAGTTCCCCAGAATCCTTCATAAATGTTCAATCAGATTTTCAGTCAGGAGAGCGGCGAGGCCATGCAAGGCCTTACTGAGTTATTTTAGCTGCGTATTTGTGGTTGTTGTCTTATTGAAATGTCCATCATCTTTCCAGATTCAGTGTCTTAGCAATAACAAGCGGAATTATTGCCAAAGAAGAGTTTTGACATGTCTGAATGTGTTCAGAAGTGAATCACCGTGCTTCTTTTTCAGCAAACAAGACAATAAAGGCACCCCCCCCACACACACACGCACACACACACACCCAAAATATCATTGAGAGGATTTAAGGATAGAGATGACTGCTCTGCAGACCTCTTCTGGTGACTGTCGGCTTCTCTGTTACCGTAATCATTAGTCCGAGAGGGTATGGTGATCTTGCATGCTGTACGTATCCAGGGTTCACTAAACTCTCCACCTGCATATTACTGAGTCAGTTGTCAGGAGGTCTTTTGTTAAGGTTTTGTAGTTTTTTTCCACCAAAATGTTGTTTAATAATGTCTCAGAAAACTTTAGCAAGCTCCTTCACTTTCAGCGTGATTGAAATTCCTATTGCAGTGTTTTATAATGGCATCTTTTTTTTTCTTGCCGTGTTTAAGTCTAGAGTTCATTTTCATGTGACCTTGACACATATATATAGAATTTATTTTTTACTATAGCTACCAAAACTTTTTTCACTATATATTTTTTAAAAGTGCCTCATTGAGTTCATATTGTTCAAGGTAACTAACTAACTAACTAACTAACTAACTAAATAAATAAATAAATAAATAAATAAATGTCAAATACTTTGGAGGATAACTGGGCAACCAAGTTAGCTAAAAACATTGAGTAAATTATATTTGACCGTATATTTGGCCGTTTTCTTTCTGCCGACATATTGTATATATTATATATCTTAATTTTTTACTATATTAATTCTTTTTTCTCCTTATGTTTAACTTCTGTTCTATGTTTATGTTCTGTAAAGCTGCTTTGAGACGAAGCCCATTGTAAAAAGCGCTATACAAATAAACTTGAATTGAATTGTCGATTAAAACAAATAACTCGGTATGCACATAATGTGTTGTCAGTATTATTGTCGACAGTCCCATCATGGATCACTTCTAATAGTTATCTGAACGTTTTGTTATCTGGTGGCTTAATTTATATATATTTTAAGACAAGAGAGTATTTAGCTACTCTAGATCTTCTATAAAGGAAAAATACAGCAAGATTTATGACTAAAGTTAGTGAACTGAGGTGGCAAAGGAGCAAACACTTGGAGGTCAGATGGGTCATTTATTAAGAAAGTCACAATCAGGACCAAACTATTTGAATGTCAGTAAGAAATAAATTAGGAACAGAAAATGAAGACTTTTTAGCAAACAATTCAGCAGACATCAGGCAAAGAGTACAATCAGGCAAAGAAAACAGGCAGAATACAATCAGGCTATGAACAGGATAAATCAGGCTGGACAAGAGCGTAGTCGAGAACAAAGAACATATACTTCAAGTGCACATAATGAGGTGAAAACATTAGAACGATGGTGACTGAGTGTGAGAGCGCAGGAGGTTGCTACACCTTTTAAAGAAAAACTTAAATGCTTTGCTCTGCATGCATTCAAGTTGCACAAAAGTGAATTACTCTAATCTTGGGGGGAAAATACTATTTAGGAAAAACTTGTGAAGGAAAAAAATATCATTTAGGACGCTAATATACCCCAAATTATAAAACAACCAATATGCCAGACATATAACTAGAACTGTTGTGTGGACCCATAGTATTTCTGCATAAGCTTAAAGCCATGAACACCACCTCTGTGCTTATGCCTTGTGTTCATCTGATAAGTGCTGAGAAGCATGACTGGTCTTCCGAGTTAGTGTTTCTCAGCTATTGGAACCGTGGCTATGTCTGCCGCCAAATCATTCAAACTACCAGCCCATCGAGACAAATCCAGCCTGCAACAGAGCAGCTGAGAGAGATTCAGATCTTCAGAGATTCAGTATATTCTCATTATATATATATATATAGGGAACAGTGAGTCGGTTACAGTAAAATACAATGAAACTCATCCAGCATCCACGGGCATCATTTAAACGGGTCATTAGGAAGATTGTCAGGGACACAGACTCAGTCGCAAGGACACAGGTGCAGGCGAGCTTTTCTTTATTAAATCCGAAAAGTCTGTGGTAAAAACAGAGCATCAGTGGCTGTGCAAAGACGGGGCCAAAACAGACTAAATAGGTGTTTGGTTAAAAAAGGTTTAGTAATTTTACAGGCTGAATTGTAAAGAGAGGATACTTCACTGTGAGCACAACACACAAGGGTTTAAATACATGCACAAACAGGGAAACAAGCAGTGACGGAGCATAGACATACACTTGGCAATGTAAAAAAAAAAAAAATAATGCTGCAAGCTGCTCGTGTGCTGTACAGATCGGCTCGTAGCCCTCAGCATCAACAAAAATGTATTAACTCAGTAAAAATACAGATTACAAATCACGCAGGAAGAAGAGAGGCATGTGTGAAATGTATCCTAAAAACCATCCTACAAAAAATTTAGAGTTTCAGCAATTTTGTAACTTGGAGGACAAGTTTTTTTTTTTCCTCTTTTAATAAGGTTAATCCAGACCCGAATTCATGCAACAAACCGACAATTACTTGGAATTTAGCCTCCGAACCTCTCATAGCCTGGTTACACGTTGCTACACATACTGTAACTTGCTTGTTGCTAACATCTCCTTCGAAACCTGGTACACAGGCAAGAACGGCAGGTAAACGGTTACTATTAGAGTTGAATGCAGCCGCAACTTGCTCGATCTTCTAGGAAGAAGTAGCAGGCCTTAAAGAATATAATCTCATGCGTCATTACTCCACAAAACACGCAGAGCTGTATGACGAGTACAAGGAAGACGAGAGGAAAAGACAAGATGTTCTACTTCGGAGAAGTTCGTCCATGCGGCAGATTTATTTTCAGCAAGCAAAAGAATAATATGATGCGGCGGTTGTGGCTAGCTGTGTGGTAAATGAGCTTATTTTGTGAAAGCAGGGAAGCCCTTTACGAAGGCAACATTTCTGAAAGAATACATGCTGCAGAGTGAGATTTTTTTTTTCCAGAAAAATTGGTCTGATTCGTAAATTACTAGGCTTACATCGGTTTCATGCTTAGTTCCACATGGTGATGTAAGGTATTTTAGAGATCCACTGGCTGAGCAGGAAGAGTTTGAAGAGTTTCATGAAATTTAAGCAGGAACGGATGCTGCATGTTTCTGAGCCCGATGATCCCTACACGTGTGCTGGTCCTTTTGACATTTTTCACATGGCGAATTTGCTCAGGCAAAAGCTACACTTCCCAAACACTACACTTGTCACTGCAGCTTTTGGCAGTCTAAATGCATCTGCTATAATACCAAGATTACAGAAAGCACTGCTCGGTGAGAAAACTTCATCTAATGCCATCATAACATGCAAGACTTTTATATGAGAGGGTGCAGGATTCAGTAGCGAAGACTTTAACCTTTAGGACTTCACACAGTGACACTTTTTTTTTCATCAGATGGACTCTGACAGACCGGTAGTGCTTTACAGAGCAGGTGTAGGTCATTTTTTCAAGTAATATTTCTGAGTGAAACGATTTTGAAAACCATGGATCCAAATAGACTGATGTCCATCTCCATGTCGTTCTCGGGGTACTCCAATTCCATTAAAGCAAATATGTAAGTAGGGCTAATTTAGATCAGTAGATGCACTGCATCCTAACAAGCACTGAGCAATCTTTGAAAGCAAGACTTTCATTTTGTTTGTGTTCAACTTTTAAAGTCAAATATTTTCTTTTCCTAGCAATAGTTCAGCTTACCCTTTTTAGAAATGCTGGTTAGCTGTCATGAACGCTGGATAAAAGGGACCCGAACGCAGGATGGCAAAAATAACAGGGTTTAATAACGACAAACATGAAACATAACACAGACTAGACCGGACAAAGACGACAGTTGATTCCGCGCTGGACAAGGCAACGCGGCACAGTTAAATACAAAAGACAATGAGACACGATTAGGAACAGGTGTGGAGACAGGGAGGGGCAGACGAAGGCGGGGCAGACACGTGACGAAAAACGTGAACAAAGGCACATGGCCGAAAGTCCGGGCTGAGTCCTGACATTAGCGCTTATTTCAGTTTGTGACCCCTGATCCAAAGAGTAACCCGGACTGCTTTCTGGGCTAACCCACATGTGCAAGACGTTGGCATCATAAACACCATTTTCTTGAGCTACAGTAGTCAGTGCTTCTACTTTGATTAAGTACAGCCTTTTAACAAATTGTTTATTTAATTATTTAATTTTGCGATAATGATTGAAATAGTAGGAAATTAAATATGGATGTATCCTGAAACAAGGACCAGTTTAATGTAATGCAAAATCAATAACAATTTTCTCAACTCAGCCGTAATTTTAGCAGCTGTACCGTACCACTTTCCTTGTGCTTGCCCCAAATACACTACCATATCATATACACTCAAATACACTTACTGTATATTCAGCACTGATGCTTTAAAGCAAGGGTATGAAAAGTGACCAGTCAAATCAAGCCTGCTTGCTTTTTTGTTTCATTCAGGCTACTGACAACAAAGCTTAACATTTATTTGGGGACCCCTGATGTTTGCAGTGCCCTAGGAAGCTGCTTATTTCACTTATTAGGTAAACTCACCCTAAAGTCACTCCACAGTCCCAGTGCCTTTCAGCAGTCCCAGAATTCCCTACCACCACTCTTTATTCTTAGAAGACTTCAATGGACTCTGTGCATGGCTAATGGATTCCAGGTGAGATGATCAATGAGCTGCTAGAGGCATAGAAAAAGGGGGGAAAACAGCAAGCCGCTCGTGCATCGTCGAAGACGCGAATGAAGCTAAAAATAAAGGAGGATATAGGAAGTGATTTTCACAAATCTCATTTAAATGAAACGTGCTGTTCTTAAATTCACTTATTGGAGCACTGCACTTTGTCATGACATTTGCTTTTGCCATCCATCATGGCTCTCTGGATGACAGATGACATGTCTGCTTTAATGTCAGATCTGTATCTGTGCTAGCCAATTCCCTGAATAGTGTATTAGGGGATGGATCTCAAAAAATAGATCTCTCTGCATCTACAACCAGCATCAATTTATACAATGTCACCAGTGATCTTTAGCTATTACAGTTTGTTTGACAAATTTCAGATGTGGCCTGTAATCAAACTTTTTTTTTTTTTTTTTTTTTTTAGATTACTTGAAAATTTTTAATTTCTCATCTGTGTGTGTGTGTGCGCACGCGCCCATGTATGAAGGTTTACTTATTTTCAGCATACCTATACACTACGTCTTTAAGAGATGTCACAGCTTGCAGTGTTCACATGTCATTTTAAATCCATTCACCCCTAAATTACTTAATAATTAGTTAATTATCAATGCAAAAACACACAGAGCTAAAAAGCGACATCATTTGACCAGATAAATAAAAAACACATTGTCTTGTACCATTAGTCTGGATCATTAGGCGCATATAATCTGTGCGTGGTAATGGGTGTTATAGTACTGCTATTCCTGCTGAGAATAAATGATGAATGGCTTCTATGCACCATGGCTACGGGCATATACCAAGTTTGAGTTTTATTTATTCACAACAGTTAGTCCCATAAAAGGAAGAGGAATGAGAAGCCAATTAATATAGGCAGTGGAGACTGAAAGGAACCGAGACCCCGAGGCGAAACACACTGAATTATAAAACAATTCATTATGTTGGTGCACTGATTGTGTGGTCATCGATTTGGCAAACGTATGCGGACACCTGACCATGACACCCATGCTGGTTGGGCCTCCATTCCGTGTTCAAGAAATGGTTATAATGAGCTCCGCTCTTCTGTTAAGGTTTTCCACTGGATTTGTGTTCATTCAGCTACAAAAGTATTATTGAGATCAATCAGACTCCATTCCAGTTCATCCTAAAGGTGTTCAGAGTGGGGTCGAGTCAGAGTCAGGGCTCAGTGCAGGACACTCGAGTTCTTCACTCCAGCCTTAACACACTATGTTTTCATGGATTTCTGTGCTTTGTGCACAGGTGCCTTGTCATATTTCTAATACCCCTTTTCCACCGGAAAGAACCGGGTGCTGGTTCAGAGCTGGTGCTGGTGCTGGTTCAAAGTTGGTTCCACTGGCGAACCTTCTAAGAACCGGTTTGCCTTTCCACCGGCTAGAGAGCCATCACAGCGCCGAGTGTGACGTCACTGTATACGTGTCACGTGTCCCAGCAACGTTAGCGCAGCAGCGGCAAACACAAACACAACAACAATGGCGGATGTTGCTTTACTGTTAATGCTCATGGCTTTGTGAACCCACATTGGCATCCAAACGCGGCGAATAAAACGTGTACATGCATCTCCGTGTAATCTGTATAAACGGAGGTTGTAATCGATAAAGTACGTAACGTTATTTTACCGTTAACTCAGAAAAAAAGTTAGCCTTAGCATGTAGCTAGCTACTATCATGTGTGCTGATAATGTATCATATCGCGGTAAAGTAAAAGTCTATTAAACATTAGTATACTTAAGGTACATTATCAAATGCGCTAACAGTAGCCCCGCCCACAGGCCTGCCCCAAGTCTTCTTAAGTCTAGACCAGCAAGGTTGTGGTGCTACTTAAGAACCACTTTTCCTGGTTCAGAGCCGGTGCTTTGGCGGTCAAAACAGAAAGAAATGGTTCTAAATTAGGCTCTGGCTCCGAACCAGCACTCGAACTGCCTCGGTGGAATTAGTGCTCTCTCACCCTTGGTGTGAAAGTTGAAGATCATCCTCTCTTAGGAATATATGAACCACAAATGCATAAGAAAAGGACTTACTGAAAAAAAAAGAAAACACTTACTGTATTTCTGAAAATTTCCCTTATAGCCTGAAGGTTTCATTCAAAGTTTAATAAAGAACGCAGGATAAAAAACAATGATCCCAGGATAATGTATGCATTTTGCATAGTTATTTTTTATTTTATTTCTCATGTCATAATATATATGCTGAATATACCTATGATGATTTGAACTATACCATAGCAGTGTTTTTTCTTTTTTTCTTTTCTAAATCATTGCACAGAATTTCAGGTCAAAGTCAAGGAAGTCGAATCTGCTGCGTAAAGGAGCCGGTTGTATTATGTTAAAATTAGGCACAACAATAAAGGAAATGCCTGATAGCGGTTAACATTTGGTATTCGTTTTGATTTCTCTGCTCCACATGAACTGTTCTACAAGCTACAAAGAGAACTGTTTTTCACTGAAGTAAGATACAAAACAGCAGAGAAGGGTAGGTGTACAGCCTCAGGGAAGATCATATGCTGTAAGTCATTATGTTACTGCAGGATATATTAAATATTTTTTAAGACATACTGTCTTGTTGTCTTACCTTTTTAGCCCCACCAGACTTAATGAGTATTTCGTGAACTAAAATCGACGGTATAATATAAGCTACATTCAGAAATTAAATATTTAATTGAATTAAATATCCACAGTGCTCGGAATGATCTTATCTAGAGATTCATTCATTCACTACCGCTTATTCGAACTACTCGGGTCACGGGGAGCCTGTATCTCAGGCGTCATCGGGCTTCAAGGCAGGATACACCCTGGACGAGTGCCAACCCATCACAGGGCACACACACTCTCTCATTCACTCACACACTCACACACTACGGACAATTTTGCAGAGATGCCAATCAACCTACCATGCATGTCTTTGGACCGGGGGAGGAAACCGGAGTACCAGGAGGAAACCCCTGAGGCACGGGGAGAACATGCAAACTCCACACACACAAGGCTGAGGCGGGAATCGAACCCCCAACCCTGGAGGTGTGAGGCGAACGTGCAAAACACTAAGCCACCATGTCCCCATTTATATAGAGATTGCTTAAACAAATTCTATATTCTTTTATGTTGTCATTTACATTTACAGCATTTGGCAGACGCCCTTATCCAGAACGACGTACATAAGTGCTTAAATCTCTAACAATGAATACATTAATGCTGGTTCACTAGGTCACATACTTAAGATGCCATGAGTTTAAAACATTTGTTCAAAGTTACAATGAAAAAGTGTCAAAGGTTTTTTTTGTTTTTTTTTAAATGCAAGAGGTAAGGAAAGAAGTGCTAGTTGAAGTGTTTCCTGAATAAGTAGGTCTTCAACCGCCACTTGAAGATAGCCAGTGACTCAGCTGTCCGGACCTCTAGGGGAAGTTCATTCCACCACCTTGGTGCCAGAACAGAGAAGAGACTTGTAGTATACTCTTACCGTGAGAGATGGTGGGACCAGTCGAGCAGTGCTGGTAGATTGGAGGGTGCGAGGTGCAGTGCGAGGAATGATGAGGGCTTTGAGGTAAGAGGGAGCTGGTCCATTTTTGGCTTTGTAGGCCAGCATCAGTGTTTTGAATCTGATGGGTGCAGCTACCGGAAGCCAGTGGAGGGATCGCAGCAGCGGGGTGGTATGCGAGAACTTTTTCAGCTTGTAAACAAGGTTTTGCTACCACAAGTTATGTTGTAGCAAACAAAAAGAAATCTGTCTTTTTCTTTTTAGTAAGGAAAACAAAATGAAATTGTGTAATGACTAAATAAATTCCTCAAAAACGAATACAAGTAAAATATCAGAAGAATTTCATTTCCGTGTGGGAAAACGACAGCTTGCGATGGAAAAAAGCATGTGCAATGATTTTAAAATACTTCAAATAAAAGGTATGTGCCAAGATCCTGCTCCAAACCTTCTGTAGTATGTCGGTTTGGGTTTTGCTCTGTTTCTGGTTTCAGAACGAAGGCACACAGGCAAACATGAGGCAAGACAGCCTAAAGTTAAAACCAGATAACAGGCATAAAGTGAGAAAGGCTCTGTATCACCACTGACCAGAACATGGAGTGAGACTCGGCTGAGTCATAGAGACTGCAGGTTATTTATGGGTTGAGGAAGATTGCTATCAGGCTACCTGATTAGAAGGCTAGTGATTGGAAACAGAATACATGTGCTGTGGATCTTTTGACATGATTTGGCATTTTTGTATATCATAGTTTCAGCAATGTCATCTTTTATGGCTTTTCGTTCAACTTGGAACAGATATAGAAACATGACATTAAGGAAGTATCAGAGAGCAAATCAGATCTGTGCAGAGGCAGAGCACATGTTTTGTGGATGTATTGAATACCCCCTAAAACCTTTAACATCCAGGGCCCGTATTCATAAAGATTCTAAGAATGATCTCAGAGAGGGGGGACACGGTGGCTTAGTGGTTAGTACGTACGTCTCACACCTCCGGGGTTGGGGGTTCGATTCCCTCCTTCGCTTTGTGTGTGTTTGGAGTTTGCATGTTCTTCCCGTGCCTTGGGGGTTTCCTCCGGGTACTCCGGTTTCCTCCCCCGGTCCAAAGACATGCATGCTAGGTTGATTGGCATTTCTGGGAAATTGTCCGTAGTGTGTGATTGCATGTGTATGAGAGTGTGTGTGTGTGTGTGTGTGTGTGTGTGTGTGTGTGTGTGTGTGTGTGTGTGTGTGTGTGTGTGTGTGTGCCCTGCGATGGGTTGGCACTCCGTCCAGGGTGTATCCTGCCTTGATTCCTGATGACGCCTGAGATAGGCACAGGCTCCCCGTGACCCGAGGTAGTTTGGATAAGCGGTAGTGAATGAATGAATGAATGAATGAATGAAAGGATCTCAGAGAGCTTCTAACCTAGCTTAAAAATGAACTAGGAATCTTAGCTTAGGAGTGATTCAGGACCAATCTCAGAGCTTTAAGGAGGTGGGGCTTTTAGGAGAGGTATTTTGGCTGCGTTGGGCTATATATATATATATATATATATATATATATATATATATATATATATATATATATATATATATTGTATATATACACACACACACAGTGTAAGAGATGTTGTCTCTAATATGATTGGTCACATATTTTGCTCCTCTGGACACCCATTTTCTCCTCTGTTTCTACTCTTATGACCTTTTAAGAGTTAAGATGCGTTATAAATAACTTATCTTAACTAGGAACATTTCTTTAACTATAAGGGGAAACTAGCACATTTTGATGGATTTTCTTATGTCACTAGGACTAACTCTTTGTACTAAGAATCTTTATGAATACAGGCCCTGGTGTGTTAACTGACTGTGTAAATAGAAATGGTTAAAATGTGGCAGGAAATACATGTCATGGCACTTAGAGGACCGGGATGTTATTTCTTCTTCATGCTTGTACTGTGTGCTTGTAGCCATGGTAACACTAATACAATAGGGTTGGTGAGAAATAGGCAGCTCACTTCACTATACTGTATACGGTGGTTTTGTATCTGGATCTGATGAGCTCGGTGGAATGTGTTGCCTCGCCAGAGTGAAAACAAAGACCTTCTTCAGTCTGGACTTGTTTTGATGGCTGATCTGCACAGGTCTCTTGTGTGTGGCCAGATTTTCTTCACTCCATGATCAGTTTGTAACAACAAATTGTTAGTGTAATGAATGAAGGAGCATGACTGTACTGTATACCAGTGCTAGGTGAACAGATATCTTCGATTGCCGTAAACAAATCCCATATACCTTAAACAAATATTACCAACAACAATCAAACAAACATTAAGAATATTCGATTCAATTCAATTCAAGTTTATTTGTATAGCGCTTTTTTACAATTGACATTGTCTCAAAGCAGCTTTACAGAACATAAACATAGAACAAAAGGTTAATATAAAGATTACTATAAAGATTAATAGAATACAAAATTCAAGATTAAAATTAGATATGGGGGGGCACGGTGGCTTAGTGGTTAGCACGTTCGCCTCACACCTCCAGGGTTGGGGTATCAATTCACGCCTCCGCCTTGTGTGTGTGGAGTTTGCATGTTCTCCCCGTGCCTCGGGGGTTTCCTCCGGGTACACTGGTTTCCTCCCCCGGTCCAAAGACATGCATGGTAGGTTGATTGGCATCTCTGGAAAATTGTCCGTAGTGTGTGATTGCATGTGTATGAGAGAGTGTTTGTGTGTGTGTGTGTGTGTGTGTGTGTGTGTGTGTGTGTGTGTGTGTGTGTGTGTGTGTGTGTGTGCGCTGCAATGGGTTGGCACTCCGTCCAGGGTGTATCCTGCCTCAATGCCTGATGACGCCTGAGATAGGCACAGGCTCCCCGTGACCCGAGAAGTTCAGATAAGCGGTAGAAAATGAATGAATGAATGAATGAATGAATGAATGAATGAATGAATGAATGAATGAATGAATATTAGATAGATATAGTTCACAATGTATATGTATTTATCCCCAATGAGCTAGTCTGAGGTGACTCAGGCAGCAGTGGCAAGGAAAAACTCCCTTAAATTGGTTAAGGAAGAAACCTTGAGAGGAACCAGACTCAAAGGGGAACCTCATCCTCATATGGATGACACCGGAGGGTGTGATTATAAATATACAGTCAAACAAATGTTGTACAGATGCAAAAGATCACATGGAGTTCACATCTCCTCTTTAGTATCGCAGAGTCTAACTGTAGCTGATAGATGCCTCAGGTTTCTCAGAGTCGGCCTCATCTCAGTTGAGGTCCAAAATCTTCATCGCGCCGAAGACAAATAATCAACTCTTTCTTAGTGAATGCTGTGATCTGCTTTTTTCCTCTATATTTCAAATCTTTTGCGTATGTTTCAAACAATTATATAAAATATGATGTGACTACATAATGAAGAAATACCAGTTGTTATACCTAAGTCGGACTACTGTAATTTTTCGTTGTGTGGATGGTCCTGAAGGTGCTTAAACAAGGTGCTCTAGTGAACCCTGAATACAATGCAATCATCTCTACAACCAGAGCATGTCACCAAATCACTTCTATTTTATCCACACTTAATTTTCTTCTTGTACAATTTCACATCACTTATGAAATGCTATTCTTGACCTACGGTATGAAGCACTGAATGATCTCTTGCCACAGTACCACAAAAAACTGTTTTTTTCATGATGCAGCATGCCTGCTTCAATCAAAAGGTGCAGACATTTATGAGTACCTCATGTAGAAAAGGCTACAGCAGGGGTCAGAGCTTTTACAAAAGCCCCACGGTTATGGGACAGCTTTCCGATTAGTGTGCAAAATGGACACAGCCTCTGTGTTTAAGTCAAAGCTGAAAACATATTTGTTTAGGCAATCTTTTTTCAAGATTTGGGGGGTTTACCATTAGGAATATATTGTATTAGTGAACAGGAAGGTTTTGATGCTGTCGGCCTCCCCACTCTCACACGTACGCTCATTCTTGATGATGGTGGACTGACTGGCTACATTATGGCCCTAGGAAGCTCTCTGGTTCTCCTTTATAGCTAGTCTTGCTGGACCTCCTGCCTTTGCACTTTTCAGACAACGGCCATCGTACTAAACCTTCACAAGCATACCTACTGTAATAGTCTCTCCACCGAGGATGTTTTTGCAGGACCTGCCGTTAATCGTTTAATGTTGTCTCCCTTGTAAGTTTTGAATTATAGAAAGTCAACTAAATGACAGGGAAATGTAAATGTACTGCCAAAATAAATAAATAAATAAATAAATTTTAACAGCTATCAACATGTACTGTACAGTATATCTTTACGTCTATCTTTAAACCAGGCATACGGGTCAACCTCAGGGACAGGAGTCAGGACGGCGATTGAAGAAGGAAAAGGTTATGAAAGATGTGTATGAGGGAGAGCTTAACTCTGAGCATCATGCTTTTGTTACTACTAGGTTGGATTATTGTAGTGAATTGTTTACTGTCTGGATGTTCCAGGTTAGAGTCCTAACTACAACCAGAAGATACGAACTGGCTGCTGATTTAACTTCACATTGATACTAAAGTACTACTGATGATCTATAAAGTGAATGTGGTCATGCTGCAGTACCTGAGCAAACCTTTAGTCCTTTATGATCTGCCACATCTGCTTCAATCAAAGGTGCAGTATTTTTGTCGGGTTGCCAGATATCAAAGGCTGCGAAACAAACTATGAAACAAACTTCCAATTATGGAAGGTTCAGGACTTCGGCTTTACGTCTAAATTGAAAACCAGTTTGTTAAGTCATGCCTTTTGTTAACAGCTTTTTACACCCATAAAGGCACAGTGACATTGGCATAGAAAGTAGCACTGACCTACAGTACAGTACATATACTGGATATTCTTAGATATTTGTAAATGGTCTCGCTTCCACTCTTGCACATTCACTCAGGTTTGTTGATGGTGCAGCAAGCAGCAGGCTGCTTTATGCCTCAGGGAGCCCTAGTGCCTCTGTACTTTCTGGTTTTCTCTATTCCTTACACGGCCATAGCTAGTTTCATGTCCCTTTTAGTCCTTGTACTCTGCTCACAATGCACATCCTCTTTCACTACAACAGGAAAAAAGCATTGCTAATAATCTTTTCTCACTCTCCCCCTAACACTTTCTCTCCATTTTCATTCCCTTCATCTCTCTGTTCAGTTACACATGTTACTCCTGCAATGCTTTCTGCCCTCTAGGCAAGTTCGACCCATCCTGATTCTCTGCTCCTGGTCCTTCACCAGAGAATCGCTTACTGTGGCAGAAGATGGCTTCACACCGGGACTTTTTTTGCCATGAGATCACTGTGGTCAGACACTACAGCCCTACCATGACTCAGACATTTGAGGCTTGCAGTATATAGACATTTAAGATTTAGAAATAGAGACTAAAATCATTTGATTTATTTTTGGCCACACTGAAAGGTGTTTATTGATTTCTGAGCGTTCTACTGATTGCTTTTTGCCATGTAGCATTTATTTTCTTCATCCTCTATGTGATGTTGCATCCTACACTCAATTCCATCAGTCTTGAGCCCTTTAAAATAGGTGTAACTTTTCTGGATCACCAAACAAAATATCTATATCTAAGTTGGAAAGCGATGACCAGTCAGAGCAATTGAACTTCACGTCTTGTCTTGTCTAAATTAGTATACTTCTTTCAATTGGGAATTATTCAAATGACAGAGTTTGTGTTCGAGGTCTTCACGGGTCCACTTAGATCCGAAATCCCGAGGTCCGACCCGAGATCCGAGCGGGTTCGGGTCTAAAAGTTTCACGTGTGCCCCGGACATGGGTTGGGTATAATAATAGCGGCATCGTGTCTCGGGGAATTTAAAATTAATGTCTTTTTAACGAACGGACCCGAGAAGACCCGAACTACTGTATCTCGTGTGTGTGCATCGACTCTAGTCCTTTTCCAACCTCTCCTCTGTTTTCCAAGACCGCTTGTGATATCGTGTGACTGGCGGAAAGCTAATTTTCATTGAAACAGACATGTCGATCAATTTTGAATCCACGCTGTAGCGGTTAAACTAAAGTAACATTCGGGTCCAGTCGGGTTAAAAAAATTGCCGTCGGGTCGGGTCGGCCTCAGGTCTAATTTTATCGGGTTTGTCTTGGGTCGGGTCTTTCTTAAATATATATATACAGTACAGACCAAAAGTTTGGACACTCCTTCTCAATCAAAGAGTTTTCTTTATTTTCATGACTATGAAAATTGTAGATTCACACTGAAGGCGTCAAAACTATGAATTAACACATGTGGAATTATATACGTACATAACAAAAAAGTGTGAAACAACTGAAAATATGTCATATTCTAGGCTCTTCACAGTAGCCACCTTTTGCTTTGATTACTGCTTTGCACACTCTTGGCATTCTCTTGATGAGCTTCAAGAGGTCGTCACCTGAAATGGTCTTCCAACAGTCTTGAAGGAGTTCCCAGAGATGCTTAGCACTTGTCGGCCCTTTTGCCTTCACTCTGAGGTCCAGCTCACCCCAAACCATCTCGATTGGGTTCAGGTCCGGTGACTGTGGAGGCCAGGTCATCTGGTGCAGCACCCCATCACTCTCCTTCATGGTCAAATAGCCCTTACACAGCCTGGAGGTGTGTTTGGGGTCATTGTCCTGTTGGTCTGTATTGTATGTATATATATATATATATATATATATATATATATATATATATATATATATATATATATATATATATATATATATATGTATATATATATATATATATATATATATATATATATTGTGTGTGTGCCCTGCGATGGGTTGGCACTCCATCCAGGGTGTATCCTGCCTTGATGCCCGATGATGGGCACAGGCTCCGGCTCCCCGTGACCCAAGAAGTTCGGATAAGCGGTAGAAAATGAATGAATGAATGAATGAATGAATGAAATATATATATATATATATATATATATATATATATATATATATATATATATATATATATATATATATATATATATATATGCACGTCGGGTTCGGGTAAAAAGTGATTTGGGTTACATCGGGTCGGGTACATTTTTTCTAGACCCGAGAAGACCTCTAGTTTGTGTGCTTAGTTAAAGGGACTAGAAATAGCCTTGTTACTTAGTTTTAAGCGGATTATCTTCATTTAGTAAAAAAATAAATAAATAAATAAATATTGTAAATATTGTAAATATACTTTACCATTTAAAGAGTAAAGCTAAATGTAGATTTAAAAAACAGGAATTCAAGGGTGCCTTTTTTATGGTTATATGTTTTGACAAATCTAGCAGTTGCGTGTATTTCCTTGTTCCGTGGTGCTTTGTTTTGAGAGAGGGATTATATTTAACATTTAATGATTAATATTTAATAGGATAAGTGAAGTTTTGAGAGCAGCCCGAATCCCCAGACAGCCATGCCACGTTGATTTAAACCTCCTGTGTATTAATTACTTGAATGTTTTTGCTTAATTGTAAGATCACACACACAAAAAAAAAGAGCCTCGAGTCTTGTTTGCTCTCGAGTTTATTCCAGCTTAACTTGTTTTTGTTTAGTGATCTGTTTAAAAATTGGATCTGAGACAGTGGAACAGTGAAGAACAGAGATTTGTTCTTTTATTTCTCAATATTGGTGTAAATTGAATATGATGTTGATCGTTTAAAATCATTGTTCTGCAGCTACAGGTTGCAAAATCATCTTCACTGATGATGATTGTAAAAAGTTCACAGCATACAGAAAGGGTTCTGAAGAAGTGGAAGTGAATCGGGACTTCATGCGATGTGTACAGGTGCTAATCGTCCTTTAGTTTTAAACGAGGGACGTTACAGAACGTTACGTTTAGCTCTGTTTGTGCTTTCTTTGGTTTAAATAATTGATACGCTTGTGGCTGCCTGCACTTAGACTGTTGTGATGTTAGTGAGTTGATTTGAAGTAATGTCTATTAGCTAGTTGTAGTAGTTACTTTGGATGGAGCAGGGTTCCATTTAGCAACGTGGACTTTTCAGTAATTTACTGGCAACAAGAATGGCAAAAAAAAAAAAAATACTGTTATTAAACATTGACAGTACTGTAGTTTATATAGTACAAATCGACATGAATATATATTATATTTATATATTATAATATAATATTTTTTTTATTTTTAAATTGACACTTTTATATTTAGTTAGTCAATGACCTTCAGTTCAGTCGCATCCTGAATCAATTGGAAGTCACATTATTTTCAAAGCATAAACCAAATGGGAAAAAGTACTATATCAGGTCAAGAAGCTTTTATTGTCGTTTCAGGCATAAAGGGCTGATGCAGTGTATTTGATGTGTGTTGGTATCAGTCCAGTCTGTTGTTTTTATTTGTTTAGCGTTTAAACAGTGAACATTGTTTCAAAGCAGCTTTACAGAACATAAGTAATATTGCAAAAACATTATAAATAAATATTGGTGAACGTTATAAAAAGATTTATACAAAGATTCAGGATTAATATTAGACTTGTATATAAATGTGTTTGTATTTATTTCCAATGAACAAGCCTGAGATGACTGAGGTGACTGTGGGGAGGAAAAACTCCCTTAGATGGAAGAGGAAGAAACCTTGAGAGGAACCAGACTCCAAAGGGAACATCATACTCATTTGGGTGACACCGGAGAGTGTGATTATAAATTATTATAAACACCTTACCGTGTCATTATGAATGTCCTTTCTACAATCATGTACACTCTGACAACTGTGTATCGATTAGGAAGTTGTTGTCCTCATAGACTACATAGAGTTTGTAACTTCTTTTTGAAAGTTTGCGATCTTCAAGGAGCGGAACACAACTAGAGCAGGTACAATTACTGGATGCCTCGAGATGGGAAGAAAAAGAGAAGCAAATGGAAAGGAATTAACGTAGCTGCTGTTCATAATATTAACCAGAACTAGATAACGGTTTGTACCTACTATAGCACATGTTTGTAGGATGTATTGACTGGATAGATACATGGAAGCTAAACTATTAAGAGCCTTGTACATAATTAGCAGCAGTTTTGAAATCCATTCTAAACTTAACAGGTAGCCTGTGAAGAGATGATAAATTTGGGGTTAAATGATCATACTTGGGGGGCACGGTGGTTAGTGGTTAGCACGTTTGCCTCACACCGTCAGAGTTGGGGGTTCGATTCCCGCCTCCGCCTTGTGTGTGTGGAGTTTGCATGTTCTCACCGTGCCTCGGGGGTTTCCTCCAAGTACTCCGGTTTCCTTCCCCGGTCCAAAGACATGCATGGTAGGTTGATTGGCATCTCTGGAAAATTGTCCGTAGTGTGTGATTGCGTGAGTGAATGAGAGTGTGTGTGTGCACTGCGATGGGTTGGCACTCCGTCCAGGGTGTATCCTGCCTCGATGCCCGATGACGCCTGAGATAGGCACAGGCTCCCCGTGACCCGTAGCATGAATGAATTAATGAATGATTATACTTTCTTGTCCTGGTAAGAACTCTGGCAGCTGCATTTGGACTAACTTCTCAGCTTCAAATACAGATAGGATGTTTCTTAGCTTAGCAATATTTCTAAGGTGGAAGAAGGCTGTGTTTGTAATATGGATGATATGATTTTCAAAGGACAAGTTGCTGTCTAATATAACACCCGGGTCTATCACTGTCGAACTAGTAGTTACAGTACATCTATTTAAATTGAAGTTGAATTGTGAGAGCTCCTGTGTATTGGTTTTTGGGCCAATCAGTAATACGTCTAATCGTAATTTAGAAACAGAGACTAAACTCACTTTTACTATATGAGACATTATTTATAGTATTTTACTGTAAATCTCACATTGCTTTACTGCTGCCTCTGAATTACTGTAGAATCTAAAGTACATCATGTTGTGTTTTTGTTTCCATTGTTATCTGACACTTAATGGCAACTAATAGTCAAGAACAACTTAATCGAGATGTTATTTTTACTCACCCAGCATTGTCTCTATACATATTTTTCTTCCCTAGTCTTTTTGTGCAAAAAAATGCAAATGAGCATCTATTGCATAAAAGGGTTTGTAATTTCCTAGCGTCAGGCTTCTGTAATGTGCTTTAACCTCATCATTTTCGTATTTAGTTTGGATCCAGTTGTTTATGAACTGCACTGTATGATGCCTATATCCACTAGGGGTATGAGTGATACTGACTGATAACTGCAACAGATGGAGGGACAAACCGCACAACCTCGATTTATAAGCAACCTTATAAGCAATGAATGATAACCGAGAGAGAGCACAGAGAAACACACACGAGCAGCTGAGCACTCACGAAGACGTACACAGGGAGGGCTTGGACACACAGCACATAGACATCTGAGAAGAAAGCCTCCTTTATGTCTTGAAGGCTGGCATTCTTAGTCACGATCGGACAATTTGGACCGATGTATCATTTTGAGACGAACCAATCCATTATAATCCAATCTACACTGGTTATTCTTAATTATAATCACATTTGCATCAATAATTCTAAAACAATACATACAACAGGTATATATATATATATATATATTCCAATTCATACTGTAGGAGATATTAATAGGCTAGCAAGGTGATTTTCTTGTAAAATAGCATTTATTTAGATCATCCAAATAAAAAAACGGTACACTATTGTTTTATGAATAGAAGTCGTGTCATAGCAGATTCAGTGGAATCAACAAATGAACCGTAGCCTTACAGATGATCAATATCGTTTTGCATCGTATCTATACTATTATCGTATCGTATCATACCAGATTCAATGGTATAACCAAACAAATTGTAACCTCATGACTCAAAATTCATATCGTATCATTTTATCGCATTGTATTGTATTGTATCATTAGGAATTGGATCAAGTCAACATACGAGATTCAGCGATATAGAATAATTTGTAGCATTGTGAATCAAAATCATATCATATGTAGAAACATATCTCATTGTTTGATATCATATCATACCAGATTTAGTGCTATGACCAAATAATAAATCATTGCCCGAGGAACCGGAATAATCGAGTATGGAAGTCTGACATTTATGCTGCTAACATGTATATTTTGTTATTATTAATAATAAACCATCACAAAATAGTTTGATGTGATTACATACAAGGTCCTGGAAAATTTCTGATTTCTGTCATTTTGATGTTTATGAATCCATTCTTCATTTTCTCGTGTGTAATTCAAGCTCTATGCTCATGGAATATGCAGGAATCATTGGAGAGCAGTGTTCACGCTATCTGCTATACAGACCACCGGATTTGTGGCTATTACACAACCATGCAGAATAATTTCAGCTGTAATAACTCTGGCAACATGACTTCCAACATCATTATAGACCAACTGCCATGTTTCACAGCTGGCAACAGACATTCTGAATTAAAGGCAGCGTGTGGAATTCTGAAAAGCTAAATAGCTAAAAGAGAACCCATAATATTTTATTCCCCTGTTGCTCTGACTAGTGTTGTAGCTTTCTATACTTGCTTGTTCGTTTCAATTAACTGCGATTGCCGATTTTCCTTCTAAAAAACGTCGTAATTTTACCTCATTTTGTAAGTAGTAGTTGACGGACTTGCTCAAAGGGTCAGCGGTTGGATTAGCGCCAAGCTGCTACTGCTACAGTACCACTTTCCTGCTCCTCTATGCACGTTGGTGTTGCATACATTACCAAAAACCATTGGATAGCCAAAATCTACAGCTGTTTGAAGCTCACGATTTATAGACACTTTTACAATTTAGAAATGCTGATTTCAATCTTTTGCCATTTTTTGAACAGAGTTTTATAGTTTTCATCGATTTTGGAGCACTCTGCTGATTGCAGGTTGCCATACAGAATTTATTTTGTTCATCCTCTATATTGCTGCTGGCATTTACACTCGATTCCATTAGTACTGAAAAAAAAAAACAGGAAAAAAACTGCTTTCTTGTATAGAAAAACCCGATCAGTCAACTCAGAAAATACATCGAGTGTAAAAGATCTACACACCCCTTAAACCGCAAGGCTCTGGGAATCAGATCAGATTCTGTTTACTACAGCACTCTCTCTTTGGAAGGTAAATAAGAAGCCTGCAGGTTTTGTGACAAAATAGTTTTGGTGTTTGGAGCAATCTTGACTAGACCCCAATTTTAGCTTAGATGCTGCCACCACCATGCTTCACTGTGAGTATGATGTTCTTTGGGTGATGAGCTGTATTTGTTTATGCACCGAACAATTTTTTTTTATTAAATGTATTATCTTTATTTATTTTTTAGAATATGCCCCAAACGTTTTAACCTTGGTCTCATCAGGTCATGGCAAATTTTTAAACATACAGTAGATTGGGCTGATTGAAGTGAGATTGGATGGTTTATTAATTTTATTTATTTGTATATTTTAAAGGAAAGGCCTTCTGTCTAGCTATCTATTCCTTTGCCCCTATCCTGATCCATATCGTTCAAGAGTGAGATACCGTACATTCTTTGTAAACATTTTACGGACCATGAAATTCGTACAGAAACAGCTGATCTTTATTTGAGGTTAATCGGAATCCCTGCGTTGTATGATCACGAGTTTGATTATGATTGGTTAATCCTGAGCAGTCAGATACAATTCAATTTTCAATTCAGTTTCAATTTATTTGTATAGCGCTTTCAACAATGGACATTGTCTCAGAGCAGCTTTAACAAACATGATTATAATACAAAATATACACGATTGATATTAGACTAATATTTAAATGTTTGTATTTATCCCCAATCAACAAGCCTGATGTGACTGAGGTGACTGTGGTGAGGAAAAACTGCCTTAGATGGAAGAGGAAGAAACCTTGAGAGGAACCAGACTCCGAAGGGAACCTCATCGTCATTTGGGTAACACAGGAGGGTCTGATTATAAATTATAAAGTGATTGACGTGACATAGAGCTAAGTACGGTGACCCATACTCAGAATTTGTTCTCTGCATTTAACCCATCCAAAGTGCACACACACAGCAGTGAACACACACACACACACACACACACACACACACACACACACACACACACACACACACACACACACACACTGTGAACACACACACCCGAAGCAGTGAGCAGCCATTTATGCTGCGGTGCCCGGGGAGCAGTTGGGGGGTTCGGTGCCTTGCTCAAGGGCACCTCAGTCGTGGTATTGCAAGCCGAGACTTGAACCCACAACCTTAGGGTTAGGAGTAAAACTTTCTAACCATTAGGCCACGACTTCCCCATAAGCCACGACTTCCCCATGTCTGGTGTTTATTATAAACCCCAGACAGTGTTATTATTAAATAATGTCCTTTCTACAGTCATACAGCCATATACAGACCGACACTTGTGTATTGATTAGGAGGTCGTTGTCCTCAGAGACTGCATGTATTTAGCATCTTCTCTTTGAATTATTTATTAAAGAGGTTTTTAGGTTATTGTGATCATCATTATCAAAAAATGATGTTGGTTTAGGATGCAGGGGTGTGTAGACTTTTACATCCAATATGTTTGTATGTTTTCTTTCTAATAAGTAACGTATTTATTACAATTTATTATTGTATTTATTATTTTATTACAATTTATTATGCAATTTATTATTACAATTTACAATTTATTATTGTATAATTATTTATTATAATTAACGTGTTTATTACGTATTTATTCAATCTTAAGAAAGTTTCTGGTCATAAACACAGACTTTCTACTGAACTTTTGGAGTTTCTTATACATTTGCAGGATTTGTTCTAATCATTGCCGCACTTCTGACTCTAGTTATTATAGCTGTCGTTCTACTCAGACTTCGTACCTGTATTTGACTTGATGCTTTCTGAAGTGTGTCATGTGAATTTAGTGGCGTCTCTGCTGCCTCTGAAATTCGCTTGGCTCTCGAAGGCAAGGCGAGTTTATATATAAAGCACATTTCATACACTACGGTTTATATCAAAGTGCTTTACGTAAAAGAAAGTAAAACAATCCTAAAAGCAATCATCACAACAGTAAAAACAAAACATTTAATAACGTTTAAAAATGATTTAGAAATTGATTTTAAATCAAATGAAAAGAATTGAAAAGAGGGAAAGGATTACACACGGGATTATATCAAGTAGATACAGATGACACTGACCACACTGATGTAAGCCTCACAGCACCCAAATACACACAAAACCTCATCAGTTAAATCCGGGGCATTTCAGGGCAGGTAGAAAAATAAGGATTAGTGAAGCACTCAAAGTTTTATTCAGAAAAGATTATACTGTGCAGCGGCCACTCTAAATGTACATCTCTCTCTCTCTCTCTCTCTCTCTCTCTCTCTCTCACTCGCTTTCTCTCTCTCACTCGCTTTCTCTCTCTCACTCGTGCTCACTCTCTCTCTCACCATCACTCTCTCACACTATCACTCGCTCTCACTCGCTCTTTCTCTCTCACTCTCTTTCTGTCGCTCTTTTTTGCTTTCTTGCTCACTTGCTCCTTTGCGTTCTCATTTGTTCTTTCTCTCACTCGTGCTCTCGCTCGCTCTTTCTCTCACTCGTGCTCTCGCTCGCTCTTTCTCTCACTCGTGCTCTCGCTCGCTGTTTCTCTCACTCATGCTCTCGCTTGCTTTCTCTCACTTGTGCTCTCGCTCGCTGTTTCTCTCACTCGTGCTCTCGCTCGCTGTTTCTCTCACTCGTGCTCTCGCTCGCTGTTTCTCTCACTCGTGCTCTCGCTCGCTGTTTCTCTCACTCGTGCTCTCGCTCGCTGTTTCTCTCACTCGTGCTCTCGCTCGCTCTTTCTCTCACTCGTGCTCTCGCTTGCTTTCTCTCACTTGTGCTCTCGCTCGCTGTTTCTCTCACTTGTGCTCTCGCTCGCTGTTTCTCTCACTCATGCTCTCGCTCGCTGTTTCTCTCACTCGTGCTCTCGCTCGCTGTTTCTCTCACTCGTGCTCTCGCTCGCTGTTTCTCTCACTCGTGCTCTCGCTCGCTCTTTCTCTCACTCGTGCTCTCGCTCGCTCTTTCTCTCACTCGTGCTCTCGCTCGCTCTTTCTCTCACTCGTGCTCTCGCTTGCTTTCTCTCACTTGTGCTCTCGCTCGCTCTTTCTCTCACTCGTGCTCTCGCTCGCTCTTTCTCTCACTCGTGCTCTCGCTCGCTGTTTCTCTCACTCGTGCTCTCGCTCGCTGTTTCTCTCACTCGTGCTCTCGCTCGCTCTTTCTCTCACTCGTGCTCTCGCTCGCTGTTTCTCTCACTCGTGCTCTCGCTCGCTCTTTCTCTCACTTGTGCTCTCGCTCGCTGTTTCTCTCACTCGTGCTCTCGCTCGCTGTTTCTCTCACTCGTGCTCTCGCTCGCTCTTTCTCTCACTCGTGCTCTCGCTCGCTGTTTCTCTCACTCGTGCTCTCGCTTGCTTTCTCTCACTTGTGCTCTCGCTCGCTCTTTCTCTCACTCGTGCTCTCGCTCGCTGTTTCTCTCACTCGTGCTCTCGCTCGCTGTTTCTCTCACTTGTGCTCTCGCTCGCTGTTTCTCTCACTCGTGCTCTCGCTCGCTGTTTCTCTCACTCGTGCTCTCGCTCGCTTTCTCTCACTTGTGCTCTCGCTCGCTGTTTCTCTCACTCGTGCTCTCGCTCGCTCTTTCTCTCACTCGTGCTCTCGCTCGCTCTTTCTCTCACATGCTCTATATCTCACACGCTCTCGCTTCTCTGTTGCTCTCGCTCTCACTCCCCTCTCTGTCGCTCTCAGTCTCTCTCGCTTTCTCTCTTTCACTCATGCTCTCTCTTTCTAACTCATGCTCTCTCTTTCTCACTCATGCTCTCTCTCACCCGTGCTCACTCTCTCTCTCACCATCCCTCTCTCATGCTCTCTCTCACTCGTGCTCACTCTCTCTCTCACCATCCCTCTCTCATGCTATCACTCGCTCTCACTCGCTCTTTCTCTCTCACTTTCTTTCTGTCCTCTTTTTTGCTTTCTTGCTCACTCGCTCTTTTACGCTCTCATTCGCTCTTTCTTGCTCTCTCTCACTCGTGCTCTCGCTCGCTCGCTCTTTCTCTCACTCGTGCTCTCGCTTGATCGCACTTTCTCTCACTCGTGCTCTCGCTCGCTTGCTCTTTCTCTCACGTGCTCTATCTCTCACAACTGCTCTCGCTCGCTTGCTCTTTCACCCGTGCTCTCGCTCGCTCTCTCTTTCTCTCACACGCTCTTGCTTCTCCATCGCTCTCACTCGCCGCTCTTGCTCTCAGTCTCGCTTGCTCACTCTCTCTCACTTGTGCTCACTCTCTCTCTCACCATCACTCTCTCACACTATCACGCTCTTTCTCTCTCACTCTCTTTCTATCGCTCTTTTTTGTTTCTTGCTCACTCACTCTTTTGCTCTCTCACTCACTCTTTCTTGCCCTCGCTCAGTCATGCTCTTGTTCGCTCAATCTTATTCTCACTCGTGCTCTCGCTTGCTCACTGTTTCTCTCACTCGTGCTCGCTCGCTCTTTCTCTCACTCGTGCTCGCTCGCTCTTTCTCTCACTCGTGCTCGCTCGCTCTTTCTCTCACTCGTGCTCGCTCGCTCTTTCTCTCACACGCTCTTTCTCTCACACGCTCTTTCTCTCACACACTCTTTCTCTCAAAATATGTTGCTTCTCTGTCGCTCTCAGTCTCAATTGCTTCTCTCTTGCTTGCCCTCTCTCTCTCTCTCTCTCTCTCTCCCCCCTCTCTCTCTTGCTTGCAAGATGGTAATATTAAGAACTTCAAAAAAAAATAAAAGCTAGTTATTATTCATATAAGCATTCTCGATAAATTTGTAAATGTTGCATTCTTTCAGGATGAAATATAAAATTGTACATTTTAAATGTTGCACTCTTTGCACATTTATTCTTTGACTCATTCACATCACATACAATTGCACAACGGCAGAATTTATCTTCACATTAGTCATCTGTAGAATAGGTAATGAAAAAACCTGTCGTGTCTTCTCCCTTCATTTCCTGCAGCGCACTGGAATGGAACATAAAGCACACACACTGCTCAGCCATGGTGAGTGATTCTCCTGTTTACTCGCTGCCTGCATTACTAACATTCCTCTGTGACACTTTGGGTCTGCTTTAAATAAGCGCAGCATGAAGCCGTTGTACTGCTAGAGTTCTTCAGCACAAAGCTCATTTAGCAGAGTCGTGTGTGAGGGGAGGCTGTGCGTGTCGTCATTAGAACCGTGGGTGCGAGTGTTCTTTCATATCGCAGATGAACCGGCTGTGTACCGTCAACAGCGCTGACGTTTCTCAGGGGGGAAATAAAAATCTAATCCTAACTCATCTATTTTCCCTGCTTGCTTTTGTTAATCTGAGAAGAAAACATCTGGATTGCTGGTGTGAACAAAAAAATATGAAATAAAACGAATACCAATCATCACATCAGACAAGGTTTGTGTATTGTTTGGGTGGTTTTCCGTGGTGTCGCACCGTACGAAGCTAAGAAACGAAATTCCTCCTGCTGCCTTAACAACAAGACAATGGATTCATTCTTATTTTTGAAACCTTCTAAACTCGTGCTCAGTAATCAGAGGTTAAAGAAGAGAAATAAGTTCACATATCTTTAGAGCGATGATGTTTTACTGTCTTCTGGTTTACTTTGTTCCTTCCACACTGTAACACCACTCTGGTTTCCTCCCAGCACTCAGGAACATGCTGTCGGATGAAATTAACTCCATTTAAAATGTCCCTAGACGTGAATGTTTGTGTGTGTGTGTGTGTGTGTGTGTGTGTGTGTGTGTGTGTGTGTGTGTGTGTGTGTGTGTGTGTGTGTGTGTGTGTGTGTGTGTGTGAGTATTTCATCCTACAAAGCAATGACTACAGAATTCTGATGTGAGATTTTCATAATATCGCGAGAAGGTTTGAAAATGTTTAATCAAGTTCATATTACTTACAGTAGTTATACATGGAACCAATGAGCACTAGTGATAATGCTTCTGTTGGCATGTCATTTTTAATTGAAGACATTTTTCATTAGCAACAACGTGCATTTCAGCGTTTCTTAATAATCCGCTTTTTTTTTTTTTTTGCTTCAATGACAGTGTGCAAAACTCTGATGCATGTTGCATTAAATCCATCGGCGCTTCGTCCTACTGTACTTTAGTGAAAAGGATGAGACTTGACCGAAGCAGGTGACATGATCGATATCACAAATTTACTCACAAAATTGTGCAACAAACTGAATCTTTATAGTAAAAATGAATCAATCATTTTTAAGGTTCTAGAACGTTCTGGACATTTCCATATTTTTCTTTGTTTTGTTTTGTTTGTTTTTTTTTAATTCAGATTCTAAATGTGGTCTCAAACAGACCCTACAGAGTTACAGTAAAATTACATGCAGTTGAGTCATTTTTAATATTACGAAGGAAAATAATCCAAAACATGAGGTCAAATCAATGTCAGTAAACAGGCCTGGGTTAGAAAAATCATGAACAATATACGAAGGTCCGGTGTCAGAACCGGAGCAGATACTTCACGGTGAACTGAATAAAAAAAGTCTATAACTTTGTGGTGTGTGTAAGTACGTTGTGTTTGTGCTTGTTTACCAGTACATTTCTAGTTGGTACCTCATTTTTAGCCTCTTATACTTTAATTACTTTGATTAAAATAATAGAAAATTATTAGCTATAACTACGGTAGCTAGCACTCATTACTCAAGGCTCTAAAATCCACAGGGAAAACCGTATACAGGGCTGTTGTCACAACCAGGATGGAAGGAGACAGACTTGTATGCAGGATAGCTTCAAATGAAAGGGGTTAAATAATTAATGAAGACAAAACAGTAAGAGACAATCACTAAAACAATATGAACGAAGACACTTAACAATGACTAAACATAACGAAGGGTAAACGTAACTAATGATTCCACGCGGCCATCGGCAATGCGGCTCACTTAATATAAAAGACAATGATGACACAATATGGATCTGGTGTGGAGACAGGGAGGAGCAGACGAAGGCGGGGCAGACACGTGACGAGGAAGAAAAACAAAGGCACGTGGCCAAAAGTCTGGGCTGTCAAGTGTCACGCATTGAGAGTGACAGTCACGCATTTCGGTCTTTTGTCACGCTCTCCCGCCACACATCGTATTTCTAACGCAGAAAAACTTTTTGACTATTTATCATATATTTAATAAGCCGCAGCGCCCAAAATGTATCAGCCCGCACCGCTGTCTCTATGGAACCGGGCAGGAATCAAGCGCGTCTCAGTTCTTAGTTGAGCCTGACACTTATCAGCCAATCAAAAAAAAAAGAGGCTACACAATAGCCAATCTAAAATAGCACTATAGTATATGGGTAAGATTTAACGAAACAACCAATTAAAAAAAAAACATTCATTAGAGAGGGTATTTTCGATGGTCGGTTTGAACAAAACCTCAACACGACACAGCTTGTCTCTGGACGGGACATTGTCCTCAATCATGACCTTAAAAATGTCTGGGCTTGAGCTGAACTGCTTTAAATGGGAGCAACATTACAAATGATGAAGGAGTCCAAAAAGGCAACAAACACAATAAACAACACCAGTCATAATCTTTCTCTCTCTCTCTCTCTCTCTCTCTCTCTCTCTCTCTCTCTCTCTCTCTCTCTCTCTCTCTCTCTCTCTCGCTCTCACACACACAAATTAATAAATGGAAATTAAACAAATACTCTATGGTTGGCGATGTCACGCTTGCCTGTCTTCAAAACTTGAGAGCCTTGTGCATATTATACAAAGGGTCTATCTTTGATTTAGCGATTAACATGCTAATCAGTTCATAATGCTACACCTACCACTTTAAGATAGCGGCATGAAGCAGTGGAGGTCTGAATGACCGTGTCTACTCCATCTACTCAAAATTTAATCAAACTCTGGTAAGATAGTGACTTTCTACTCATTATTCGACCCATTATCCCATGGGATTAAATCCATCATGTTGTCTATTCATGTGTTACACGTATGCAAGCAATATTACAGAGATTCTTAGCACGTATACTGTATAGATATATATGGATCTGTGATATTAAAAAAAAAAAAAAGATTTTGCTAGAGGAACCTATTATTTGTCAAACCTTGTCTTGTAACTGGAGCGATCACTAATGTCAACCGTTTACAAATGACAAGCTAACATAAAATGAATAGTAAAAATGCATTAGATCATTAGTGAGTGAATCTGTGCTTCTTTTTACCACCCAGAAGACAAAGTGCAGTAATTAATAGCAGGGTGCTGAAGATGTCTGCAGTCCAAAAACTCACCCAGTCACTGAGACCAAAGCTGTACAGGAATAACACATCATTTATTTTGTGAAAAGCAGAACAACACATTGAAGCGTAGTTTAATCATCCGTTCGTTCCTGTTCGGGAGCTCTTTGTTTTTGTCACGCAGCGTAACGCAAGCAGACAGTATACCGAGAAATTAAGATCACAGTCTGACTGTCATCATCGTACCTCTTCACATGGAGAAGGAACGTTAAAACAACCCCGAGACTCTAACATGGGGTATGAGCAGCATACACAAACAGGGGCTGTGTATAAAACTTCAGTGAGCATTTTATGAGGAGATTTTTTTTTATTTTGAGTCCTTGAAGTTTTTAGAAGAATTTAAAGCCCAGACTAAAACTCTACAAACACACAGGAGGAGCTGAGATACTGTCAAAGATAAAAATCTCAAATGATAAGTCACATTTTGTATTATTATTTTTTTTAATAATATAAAATTTACCTAGCTAAAAGTGTAGACGCAAATTGATCTATTTTAAATCTGTATTTTAACACAGATTGTTTTAAAACAATGAATTTTATAAAGGAAGGGAATAATAATTGTCATGAAAAGGCAGGAGGGGGGCATGGTGGCTTAGTGGTTAGCACGTTCGCCTCACACCGCCGGGGTTGGGGGTTCGATTTCCGCCTCCGCCTCGTGTGTGTGGAGTTTGCATGTTCTCCCCGTGCCTCTCGGGTTTCCTCCGGGTACTCGGGTTTCCTCCGGGTACTCCGGTTTCCTCCCCCGGTCCAAAGACATGCATGGTAGGTTGATTGGCATCTCTGGAAATTTGTCCGTAGTGTGTGAGTGTGTGAGAGAGTGTGTGTGTGTGTGCACGCCCTGCGATGGGTTGGCACTCCGTCCAGGGTGTATCCTGCCTTGATGCCCGATGACGCCTGAGATAGGCACAGGCTCCCCGTGACCCAAGGTAGTTCGGAAAAGTGGTAGAAAATGAATGAATGAATGAATGAAAAGAAGGTGAGGAGTTTTGATGCTACTGTACACAAACATAACACAAGCTGGACAATCGGGTACTGAATAACACGAACCATTATATATATATATATATATATATATATATATATATATATATATATATATATATATATATATATATATATATAATTCATATATATAATTCACATTTTTCAGGCAGCTTTAGTCTAAGTTTAAGCATTGTGGAGTGTTTTATTGTGTAATTACAAACTATAAGGTTTGGAGATTCACTACTTTTCTGTGAAGCAAACATTTTATTTCTGCTTTTGCTCTTTCTTTCTTTTTCATGCATTACAGAGAACAGACAAATGGATAACCCAACAGCCCCAATCTCACACTCGTCTACTTGCCCAAGCAAGGGCAGGATAACCTAAATCTGGGCAGCTAGCCAAAGTAGACAACTATGCCGTCCCGGGGGTCTACTACCGCAGACTCACCCTTCACCTCAAGTTCACAAGACACAAATATTTCATTACAGCTGAGTCAGGTATCAGACAGGAGTTAATTACCAAAATAGACTTTATTTCAAATAGCACATAAAATCGTTTCTAGATGCAGAAAAAAAACAGGATCACAATTGGATAGGTGGCCACTATAAGCCAGAGGACACCGAATGTATGTGCACCCCAACACTACATCACGTACTGTACAACACCCCACTGTGAGCACTGAAGCTGCCAGAAGCACCACCACCATCACACAGAAAGGCTCACTCTTGCTTTAGCTGGCCACAAGAATTCTGAAGGGAAAGAAGACAATTTGGGTTTCACACAAGCGCACACACAGTTCACTCTCTCAAAAATAAAAATATCACATTAATCAACACAACACGTGCCATTAACAAAAGGAATCAAAAACAAAACACCCAAACTGGTCATGTGCAGTTGCTGGAAGCACCTTAAATAAGCTTAAATAAACCACAGACAAATCAAATCAAAATATCAAATAAACTAAATTGGGTTCATTCTTCATTCAAATGAAATAAACCGGAAAGAAAATGGTAGGGGAAAAAGGAAACAAAAGATTAAAAAGACACAAGATGATGATGACTCGGTCGGTGGCTAAATACGTTCATTTGAATCGCTCCCAGCTTAAATTTTACATTTTACCTTTAGCTGTTCGAATTGGAGGAAATTACAGCACCGGGCATTATTATCGGTCAGTCCAGCTCCGCAATCATGCGGACTAGAAAAGAAAGATTTAGAAGAGCAACGCGGTTTTGTGCACGGCGGAATTCTAAGGCCTGGCCTAGACGGACAACCCCACAGCGTGGCTCACCGTGTGCTGATCAGTCACTAAAGGGAAATGAACAATTCTTCATCCCCAGAGGAGGCAAATTGCAAACTTCGAAGATGGTCGTACAAAACCCAAAGCCCGAAACCTGCTGCAACATCTCTTAGCTACATAATATCTGGGTAAATACAAAACAAGGCAGATTAAAAGTTGCTAACTACGCTATTAAAATACACGTATTATAAATCAGTGGTCCCCAACCCCCGGGCTGCGGACCGGTACCGGTCCGTGGACCAAATGGTACCGGGCCGCCCAAGAAACATTAAATTATTTCCATTTTATTTACTGTGGTGTATTTCTCTCGGGTTTGTGCGACTTTCCATGGACCAGAGGTTAATCCCGGGAGCTGAGAGACGTCACCTAAAGCCGCACCAATACCGCGCATGCGCAAAATATCATGCTATCGGGCCGGGTTTAGGAGACGTCTGGAGCTAAGCGGCTGCAAGCGGCAGTGGTGTTGTAGCTTTGGTGGAGAGAAGGTGTGTATCGCTCTTCTCTCTGTTCACCGGTACTTTGTCATGTTTAACAGTGCTTGGTGTACGTGTATATTGTGTTTGCTCAAATTTAACCAACAAATTAGCAAAAATGAGCACGAAACATCGTTAGACGTCGTTAGAAAGTCATTAAAGGTCGTTAGAAAGTTAGAAACTCTGCCGGTGTTCTGGATTAAAGTCATGGCGGAATACCCTGAGATTGCCACCACAGCACTTAAATCCCTATTGCCATTTCCGACATGCTATCTGTGTGAAGCGGGGATTTCTGCAGTGACGGCAACCAAAACAAAACAACGGAATAAACTGGATATAAGCAACACATTTCGGGTGTCATTGTCTCTTATTACCCCAGATGGAACCGTCTCGTTGCAAAGAAACAAGCTCAGGGTTCTCATTGATTTAGCGTCGTAGTGAGTTAAAAAGACATGATTAAATACAATTACATTAAAATTATTAATTTTAATTTAATTGTATAGCCGCCACCCCACACCCCCACCCCCAGCAGGCCGCGGTAAAATGATCAAACATTGACCGGTCAGCGGTGAAAAAAGGTTGGGGACCACTGTTAAATGGATTTGCATGGATGGCATGCAACATACATGAATGGCTGTCACTAAAAAAGTTTCCCACTAGGCTCCTCAGTCCACACTAGAAATCAAGCACACTTAATTAAACCTGCATAACCAAACAATCTAATGTGTCACACAAGCAAAGCAAACAGCTCTTATCTTGTGGGCATTCACACAGCACACCTAAAATGAGGCAATGCTAGGTGAGGTGCTCCCCTATGATGTCACTGACAGCATTTTTTTTATACCCCCGAAACAAAAGCCCCGGTCGAAACACTTCTAAATTAGAGACAGTACTACTGTGCTACTGTATAATCATGTGATTTGAAATAAGCACAATTGACCCTTAGGCCAATGAGTCACATGTATTCAGTTTGATACAGTGCTGTATTTCTTTTTCTGGATCATTGTCACCTTATGTGTTTTATGATATACAATGGATTAATAATGACATTTAAAAAAAAATAATAATAATAATAATATTCAAATCTGAGGTGTTTTACAGCTCAACAACTCACCCATGTCTCAAAGCAAGAGCTAAATCTGTGTGTAAAAGTTGTTCAGAAGTGACTGGCACATCCCTAGCCACGAGGCATGTGTGCAGCAGTGACTCTCTCCACTCCACTGTACTTTCTGCGGCTAAAGCGGTAGTGCTGTGATAACCCCATGGTGCAGCTGAACTAAAGTGGTTGCCAAGTTCTTAAAAAAAAAAAATGCTATGCAGTCAGAAGAGCTGAGACTTTGGCACATATCCTGTACACCTGAGCTCAGTGGCACAGCTGCTAATTACTTCAGGGTGCCACATGGCTGCATAGAGTCCTCTTATCCCTCTCCCACTTTTAATCAGCAATCAAACCCTCCAAATGCCTCTCCTCTTCATCAGGTACTTTCAGCTGTTCGGACCAATTTGCTGGATGTGGACATTATCCCTGATTGCAGCAGAAGTACGTGTTTGCTATATTTGTTCCTTTCATGTTGAACTGGCACAGAAGGCTGATAGATATGTGGTCAGTCTGAGCAGCTGGGAAATTTTTTTTCTCCATCTCCTCAGCTTTTTTTTTGTCGTCCTTGCCCCCTCGCAGACACCTCAATTACGCGGCCATCTTACCGACGGCTTGCCAAGTCAAACGGCGGTGTTACATTCTGCACCGATAGAGCTGATCTCAGCATTCTGGACTGAAACGATGCCCCTCCAAGTATTTTACGACCCGCGGTGCAGTATTCGGCAGGGTCATTCAGCCCAGAGGCTATCCGGCTCATTCAGGGGGCTGCAGACTTCATTTTTTTAGACTGCAGTCCCTGCTTCATGCCAACAAAGAGAGATTACATTCATTTCAATCATCCTTTAGCCCAGCGGTTGTCCATTTTTACAATCTGTTATCATATCTCCTCTCTCCCGTCTGCCTGGGATGAGATGGAGGGAGGAGCGGTTCTCAGATCCGCTCTGTGACTCTCGCAGTAACGTTATATATGACCAGGAGTGGAGACAGATGTCTGAAAGATCACTCCCCAGGTTAGATCTGAGTTGTGTGAGGTTTTCGGTGTCACTTTTTCAATTCCTGAAAAACTACTGTAATGTCTAGCTGTAAAAATTCAAAGCAACGACTTGTTTTATTATCGTGAAGATCTTTCATGATACCAATATTATAATAAGTCTAAATTGGCCTGATTTATTACTGGGCAGCAAAAAAAATGACATCAAGTGAAAATATCTAGAATAGTTATAAAATTGCATTAAAGCAAATATGACTAAAGCTGTCTTTTAATATTTAAAAAATCTTTCTTTAAATAATTTATTGGTGATAACTTTATACATTTTAAGCATGTATTTGTTACATATAAATATCAATTAAAGTGAAAGGGCATACGGCTAAGTACGGTGACCGATACTCGGAATTTGTTCTCTGCATTTAACCCATCCAAAGTGCACACACACACAGCAGCCATTTATGCTGCGGCGCCCGGGGAGCAGTTTGGGAGTTCAGTGCCTTGCTCAAGGACACCTCAGTCGTGGCTGGCCGGAGACTCGAACCCACAACCTTAGGGTTAGGAGTCAGACTCTCTAACCATTAGGCCACGACTTGTCTATTTTAAATGCACAACATTAAGACTCTCCGGTCGGTTGCCTCCACACACTGTAAAATTGCAACGTTTGACATTAACAATAAGAAATAACTTAATTTTTCTTAGCTACTTTATATACAGGTCCTGAGCTCAAGAATTCTAACTGCTGTAAATCTGCTTTTACACAGATGAAGTAGTGAAATAAGATTTGATTCATCTTAATTAATTGTAATAAATAGATTGTGTGGGGGGGTGTATGTGTGTGTGTGTGTGTGTGTGTGTGTGTGAGAGAGAGAGAGAGAGAGAGAGAGAGAGAGAGAGAGAGAGAGAGAGAGAGAGAGAGAGAGAGAGAGAGAGGGAATTACCTTATAATAATGGAGCTGTGAGTGAGACACGAAGATAAAGTAGTGCAATAAGATAACATTAGGAAATGTTTACAATAGCTCTCATTCTTTATAAATACCATTTTTTTTCCCTCCATAAATCCATTCAGAAGCCCAAGCCCAAGATTATTTTCATTATTTTGCCCAGATTGAGGAAGAACTCTAGAGAGAGAGGCATCTTAATGCATCTCATGCCATACAATATGCTCTGTTATACCTTCTCATTGTCCTTTTACTCACTTCCTGCCTTGAGCCACCTTAATCATCAACATATGAAATGTTCTGGCTAAGAGTGTCACCGGTGTTTTGTGTTTTTTTGGCAGGTCTCCACCATGTTTGTCTCCCTGAAGCTGCACTGCTTATCAGCGCACACAGCTGTAATGAGTAACTCCAGTGTGGTCGAATGAGGGAGTGCCCTAAGATTTTATGCACATAAGCAATCGAGGTTGTTAAGTGTCTTTGCCCACTAGTGGAGGCAGCTTATGGACCTGATATTCAAACTGCAACCTGTCAGGAATGGCTGGGACTATTCCCTGCCTGGACACTAGGGGGACATCCTGACAGGCCTTGTTTGTCTGTATCATGTGCCTTTGTTTTTGTTTTGTGTTCGGGTGTGTTAGCCCTGCCCTTTCCATTTTCCATTCCTGCCTCTGCACACCTGTTCCTTATGTCACTATGATTGTCCCCCCCTATTTATTCCAGTTGTCTTGGTCTTTGTGTTTGTGTCTTTGGTTTGCTTTTATGTCTCCTTTGTCTTCCCCAGTGCCACAACTGATCACAACCTTGTGATCAGTAACGCAACACCTTAAACATACCATGTTTTTGAGATCACTTTGGACAGATGAGCCCTGCACGAGTTCATGAGTCTTACATCTATTATTAATCAGGCAGCAGAGACAGGCAGCAAAACAAAAGCCTGTCCTCTGGGTGCCGTGCTCAGTTGACACACACCTTAAAGAGAGACGTCCAGCTCCCATGTCGGTCTGTGCGCTCGCTTTGAGGACTGCTTCAAGTGACAGCAGAGAAGTCTTGTCTAAGCACTTTGATCACTCAAAAGTCTGAAACCATTTGCAGAGACTGAACTCATGGTATGTTTCAGCTGTCAGGAGAAAGAGCCATCCGATCATAAAGAGGAGTACACTCTGTCTCCCAAGCAGGGGTAAGTCATGAGCAACGAGGCTGTACATCTGCAGAGAAACATTTGAAATGAAATATCAATATATAAATAGTTCTTCTCCATGCTATGGTAATCCTAAAGCCATATTCTCTCTCTCTCTCAATCTCTCAGATTCTTCAGGATTACCATAGAATATAGAGAGAGAGCATTTTCTGTAGATGTGTGCATTTTCCAGCCTGCAGTGTGTGCCATCAGCTGATAAAATACAATAAGCCCATGTAATACAGGCAGCTCATCAGTCACCAAATACGTGTGAGTATGTGCACTCAGGAAGGAAAAAAAAACACAGCCTTTGCTTACACAATTTGTAAATTTACAATTTTGTTTCATAATGTCTGTTAGGTTTGTTGAAACTGACCAACCTTTAATTGTGGCAGTTCAATGGAGATTCTTTATATTATCAATACTTCATATTTAATAATGTTGATGGATCATTCTGTATTATCCTTAAGAATTTTCCTCCAGTTGCTTCCAGTTTGGGGTCGCCAGAGCGGATCACGTGGTCCGCGTATTAGATTTGGCACAGGCTTTATGCCGGATGCCCTTCCTGATGCAACCCTCCCATTTTTATCTCGGGATATCTCGGGACTGGCACTGAGCGTTAACTCTTCAGTGGCTGGGTTAGCGCCCTGCCCAGAAATCTAACCCAGGCCGCGGTAATGAGAGCACCGGATCCTGCCGCCGGACCACCTGGAGGCTATTCTGTAAAATCCATAAGAAGTTCTGGGAAATGCTAATTGTAGATATTAAATAAATTCATGACACCTTGATTGAAGTATCAGCAGAATCATGTGCTGCATTTGAATCGGTCACTGAAACTGAACAAAAATAAAGATGGATTGACATTTTAATATTTTAATTATACTCCTCCAGCTGGTTACCGTGTCTGTCTGCTTCATCCCATAATTAACTCGACGGTTTATTTACTATCAGATTACAGAATATTGTGTTGCTAAACTCTTCTGCATGTACTGAACTTTCTAATATCCATGGCACTGAAAAGAAACTGAGAGAAAATCGGAGAGAAATGAAATGATGCCGTGAAACTTGTTTTGATATGGCAAAGAAAAAGGTCCTGCAAATTTTCCAAGCAAACAAATATGCAGAGGATGTCCACAAAAGGTAAGAAAGGTTAATATCTGACCTCAGTGTGGCTTTCAGAGCACAAGGGTTTAATAATTAATGCCCTTTCACTGAGACATTCTGATACTCGCTGCAGCAGAATATTAAAGAGCAACACTGCTTCCCAAACCTGCGAGCCATTCTGAGCTTGCAGTGTCTTGTATGTTTGTCTCATCTGTTTATTTTTGCCTGTTCTTTACTCGATTTGTAGGTAGATGGTAGGAAGTGTCTGCGGCAGGTGAAAGATAGAGGAAACAAGAAGGTGAGAGATCCCGCCACCTAGCCTGTTTTGCATAATTGTTCACTATTTATAGCTTGTGAAAATCTCGACTTAGTACTCGGGTTCTGTAACTCTCAGCTAAATACCTTAACCATAATTCATCCCTTATAAAACAACTAAAGGACCAAGCATCAAACTCTCTCATTAACCCTTTTTCTCGGTACGCCAGCGTTCCAGCGTTCCACGCGGAATGGGAGTGAACTTATGGAGCGTTTTAAAGTAATGAATGATTTTTTATCTGTGAGACTGATCTAAAATGAGTCAAGACTCGTGTTGCCTTTCAGTGTGGGACGTGCTTGTCCCTGTGTTTATAATCTTACAGTGAATTTTAGTGGATGAAGATAAATTTGAGCTGAATCACAAAGGGGTTTGATATCACCATTTACTCTGAAGACACAAACATCTGTGTGGGGAAAAAGAACCGTTTTTTGTTTATCTGGAACTTCTCTATGAATAGATCACTCCAAGTATTCTAGAGAGAAAACAGAAATAATATGACCTTCGTATTAACACCACTGTGGATGAGACGTGACAAAGACAAATGATCTACATAGACACAACCAACCAGAGTTAAGAATGTTTATGATCAGTGGTACATAGGAATCTACTTCATGTACTGTAATTATTATGGAATAGACTTACTACAGAGTTGTATACTGTATCTGATATAGGGATATTGTAGCCTAGTGGTTAAGGTGCTGATTTCCCATTCGGAAGGTTGTGAGATCGATTCGCACGTTCACCTGGCTGCCACTGCTGGGCCCCTGAGCAATGCCCTTAACCTGCAATTGCTCAGTTGTATAAAAGTGGGATAAAAATGTAAGTTGCACCGGATAAGGGTGTCTGCTAAATACCGTAAATTAAATATTTAAGAACTGGTGATAGACTACAGTACTGGGAGGTAGCACACTAGAATTTAGCATCTCTGCTTCATTTCAAAATCTGATTAGCACTTTTCAGCTAATTGCAAAGATGTTTCTAGGCTAAACAAGGAATCAACCCATGTACAAAGCTATCATGGTTCAGAAATGATTAGGGTTTATGGAGGTGGGCAGGTCGCTCACAAAATCCACTGCTACAGTATGTTGGACCGCGTACATCGGGGTGTGGGCGACGGTCCAAGAAGTCCAGCAAGCAGTTGTTGTGGGGTGCGTGATGGGCATCGATCAATTCTTTGAAGTCAGACTGGAGAGAAGGCCACCAGAAGTTGTTTTGGACAAGTGTAGTGGTTTGATGAATCTAAGGGTTACCTGAGCTGGGGCTGTCATGGATCCACTGGATGGTTCTTTGGCACAGTCAGTGAGGAACATACTGTTTTATGGGAGGACACACTGATGGGGGAGACTCTGTTTGTTGAGCACGCTGGATCTCCTCCTTTATTTCTCATCAGACAGGAGCAAGGATGGCTGACCGGAGAAGTATTTGTTCAGAGTAGGATGGAACATTACAGGGATCGTGACGTATGGACAGAGCATCTGCTTTGCTGTTCTCAGCACTGGGGAGAAACATGAGAGTAAATTGGAAACAAATGAAGGATAGCTCCCTTCTAGCCTGCCAGGGTTGAGTCTTTTGGCTTTTTTGATGTAGGTTGTGTCTTGCGATGTAAGTTTTCCAAACGATCTGTAAAAACTTGTAATGGGTGTCATGCCCCTCGAGCCAGTGTCTCCATTCTTCCAACATGGCCTTAATTGACAGCAGTATTTTATCGTCCACATCTTTATTACCTCCACGGGTGTCGATTTATGTTAAACATTCGCACAAGGGAAGAGTTTACCTGGAGTGCCGTGACCTTGTAATGGCATCACCCCTATGCCACAACTTAAGGCTTTAAAATCTACGCCGAAGGACCTGTCGGGATCGGGGTGTCTTGAAGTAAGGGTGGTGTGGTGGTTAATATCTAAAGGTCCTCAAAGGCTCTTGTGCTGGCTAGGTCTCATCTTTAGCAGTGAGGTCAGATGTGTTGTGATTGTGCTATAGCTCCAAAAGAAACTCATAAACTCCAGGAAAAATGACAGCTCCTTGATAGTGGAATTTTGATTTGCTGATTTAATAAAATGACGCCAAAGTTTGCGTTACTGCAGCAGGCTCCACTGTAAAAAAAAAAACTCAAATGAACAATAATTGTGCAGATGCTTATAATATTCCTTAAAAAAAATTCAGGCTTTGATATAAGTGCTTCCGACTAAAATGTGGTCTCTTTCCATGTTGCTTAAGTCTGTAGTTACATCTGAGGTTTAAAATCCTGATTTGTGGCTTACATCCTGCTCAGAATCTCTGTGTGCATGTGTGCTATGTACAGATAAGCAGAACCGATTTTTTACAATTACTTTTGTGCAAGAATCCTGAATAAATAAATTCATATTTTCAAAAAAAAAAAAAAAAAAGAAATACATATTTGAATAAATAAACTGTGTTTTGGTTAAATATTATTCCTGTAAAGTAGAGACCATGAAACATGCTGGCGTTTACTACGCTGAGTCACTGTTTGTTTACCATGTCCGCAGACTATAACCCTCTACAGATACGTCCTTCTGCAGAGGCTTTCGATTCATGTGTTTAAGATGTAATCTGTAGAAGGCTGCACCGTGTTAATTACACGATTTGCATACGGTGATTAAGACAGCAGTCACACAGGAGATGTCCTCGGGAGCAGGCCGATGGGACTGAGCTTCCCACTCTGCATTTCATTTAAACAAAAAGTACTTTAAATTAGTGAGTTTTAACAATAGATTGGAATTTCAGACACAAACTTTATATATAAAATTTATTATTATTTTTTTTTTAATCTACAATATGTTCTCAGAATGATGTGATCCCGGGTAGTGTGTAATCCCATAGAGACTGAGGAGGAGATTCTTCCCCAGAGCCGTTCGGGCTCTCAACCAGGAGAACACCTAAAGCTTTAACTTACCTGGTCTCGTAACACAATGCCCACTTCCACTTCCTTTGGAAACACACATTTTAGCCATTTTGATTTTGATTCGTTTTATAATACAGACAATTGTAAAACACATTTTAATGTATGTAAGGAATAAAATTTGAATGCAAATTTGCAATAAAAATAGTAATATAGGAATATTTCAATGTGGTCTTTCCTGAAAGCTGCTGTGAACTTGGAGAACCTCTTAAGAAAATTAAAAAGAAAAATGAGACCTTTCAGTGGTACGTTTTTTAATGTATAGCGTATATAAAACCGATTTATCGAGAAAATTCACAAAATATTGTTTTTTATCTTTAAATGACTGCAGTTATTAAAAATAAATAAATAAATTCAACTTAAATTCAAGTCAAACTGTTTTTTTGCAAAGCAGAGCCACGGTTTTGCAATACATGTAAACAAACAGCTACCTGCTCATCACACAGAGAGAACACGGTTGTATACAGTAAAAGTAATGAACCGTCATCCCACTTACTCCTTTGGAAAATGCCTCCTCCTGATAAACTGCACTAAACCATAAAGTGAAGTGACATATGGCTAAGTACAGTGACCCATACTCAGAATTTGTTCTCTGCATTTGACCCATCCAAAGTGCACACACACAGCAGTGAACACACAGAGACCGTGAACACACACCCGGAACAGTGGGCAGCCATTTATGCTGCGGCACCTGGCGAGCAGTTGGGGGGTTCGGTGCCTTGCTCAACGGCACCTCAGTCGTGGCCAGCCCGGGACTTGAACCCACAACCTTCGGGGTACAAGTCAGACTCTCTAAACATTAGACCACAACTGCCCCCATAAACCATACCCCCCTGCAAAACAGGCTTTAAAACCTGTGTTCCTTTTGGCTATAGTTTTTTTTCCACCTTCCCGTAAACATGTTGGCAGATGTACAGTATTGGCTAGACTAAATTGTGTGTGTTAGAGTGTGAGTAGAGGTCTGCTGTATTAATTCAATTTAAAAAAAAACACTTTTGCCTACATTTCAAGTTATTTCAAGTGTCAGTCATGACAATTTATGAATGAAATGTAGAGTGTCTAAACCTATCTAAATCTAAATCTAAACCTAAATGTTTACATTTTTAAAATGAGTACTGATATGTGGAGATTTGAATAAAACGTGCTATCAACAAGCTCTGTTTGTAGACTGGGGCTGAGTATTCCATGCGAATATTTTGGCAACTTTTTTTTTCCAGATATTTTATGCAAATCACTGCTTTAAAAAGGTTCATTCATGTTTAGAAGCAAAATCATTAGGCAGCTAAAATATTCAGTGCATTGTAAGTGGCTTTTCTAAGAGGTATGTTGTTTTTGAGTGAGAGAGAGTGAGAGAGAGAGAGAGAGAGAGAGAGAGAGAGAGAGAGAGAGAGAGAGAGAGAGAGAGAGAGAGAGAGAGAGAGAGAGAGAGTTTTCACCCTGAGGTCTTATTAGTACAGTGCAGTAATTGAAACCTGACCCATGAGCCTTGGCCTTCTCTTTCTCTGAATCACTCTGTCCACCACTGTCCTTATACTGCAGCTTGGACCTCCCAGTCAAGCTTAATTACACTGACCGCTACACAAACTCTACCCTTCAAATTACAACCACAACACCGTCAGCATTTTGAGTCACTTTGATAGTCTAGTGAGACTCGTGTAAATGTTATTATTCTGTGATCTATCAAACATCAATGCAGGTTACTTAACAAGGTCACTGTCATCTTCAAGATAAATTGTATGAAAAGAAAAGTGTTATTTAGAGCTATAATGTCTTGGCTTATGATGTAGGCCAAAAAAAAAGGGTCTGTATGTAACCTCGGTCTCTAATCTCTAATGGAGTTTTAGATCATTCTTATTATTATTGATGTTGGTGGTGTTTATTTGACGCAGGATCAGAATCAGAATCAGCTTTATTGCCAGGCATGTTTTCACATGTGAGGAATTTGTTTTAGTGACATAATCTCCACAGTGTAACAGAATGACATATGTAGTATAGATGAAATTGTATGTGCAGTTTAAATAAGCATGAAATAAACATATGCAAATAGTATACAATATATACAATTTGTATGTAGACATGTGCAATTGTGAAATGTGCAGTTGAAGTAAACATAAACATAGGATGTGGTTGTGGAGGTGTAAAGTTGGCCAGAGGATGTGTTAGTGGTTATGGTGGTGGTTAGTTGGCCAGAGGATGTGTTGGTGGTTATGGTGGTGGTTAGTTGGCCGGAGGGATTGTTGGTGGTTATGGTGGTGGTTAGTTGGCCAGAGGGATTGTTGGTGGTTATCGTGGTGATTAGTTGGCCGGAGGTTGTGTTGGTATTGGTGGTGGTGTTTAGCTGGTGCAGGTTGTGTTGGTGGTGGTGTTCAGTTGGCCCGGAGGTTGCGTTGGTTGTGGTGGTGTAAAGTTGCCCGGAGGTTGCGTTGGTTGTGGTGGTGTAAAATTGGCTGGAGGTTGTGTTGGTATTGGTTTTTAGTTGGTACAGGCTGTGTTGGTTGTGTCGGTCTTGTTATTTATGTACAGTATAATGAAAATCTATGCAATAAAAATCTTATATCACAGCAATCAATGAAGAAAGAGTGCTGCACTGCAGCAGCAATAGTATGTATGTAGATGAATTATGTTAAACCGATCTTTCTCTTTATTTACATTTACACATGAACAAAATGCTGATTTTCATTCTCAGAATACTTTTAGATCTGCTTTAGTTCTGCAGTTATAGATTCAGTGCTGCACAACTCCATTTATCTGTTTAAGTTGCTTGCAGTTACTGAAGCTCTGGATTCTAGACCTCATTAATGATCTGCTCTGGTGTGTATTATAAACTCATTCCTGCTCTCTGAGGTGGTAATCGTACTGACTCTGGGGTTTACCCACACGTGTGACTGACAATTCAGCTTTAAGACAGTTTCTGTGTAAGCAGCAGGAGGAAAATCCAGGAGGTGGCTTTTTTTTTTTTAACATGAATCTGTGATGAGTCATTGGTACTTAATGCATAAGCCTACATTTAATAGCCACTATAAATAGATTTTAATGAACATGATGCATATTAATTAGTCCCATCGGTTTTATTTGTGCTGTTTCAAATCCTGCTCCGAGGGATGTGATGTAAAGGCAGCGGAGACAACGATAATCGACGATAGAAACCAGAATCATACCCGTGACCATGACCACTAGCGCAGAACAAATGCTTGGTGCTGAAGATACAAAACACTCCAAGTCCGATGTTTGAAGTGAGTCCTTATCTAGTGTGGCTGTGATCAGAGATCCTGTTGGTTGTTATCGGCCATGTTTGTAGGCCAGTCTGTCTTCCTAATGCAGGTTTCCGGGGTTGACATGACAAAATTATAATCCAAGTTTAAAGCTGAAAAATAATTATAATAAAATATTTATTTTGAGTAAGGAATAATACAGGACAGTTACACACACTGTCATTACACACTGCTATAAAACTGCATGGTGGGAAGAGTCAATATTGTGAACAAGTTAGTTCCTGATCTCTCTCTCTCTCTCTCTCTGTCTCTCTCTCTGTCTCTCTCTCTCTCTCTCTCTCTCTCTCTCTCTCTCTCTCTCTCAGGCTAAGAAAGGCACATCTCCCTCCCCCCATCCTGACCATGTTCTACAGAGGGACCATTAGAGCATTCTGAGCAGCTGCATCACTGGAAGGTTTGGGAACTGTACCAGCTCGGATCGCAAGACCCTTCAGCGGATAGTGAGGACAGCTGAGAAGATTATAGGAGTCTCTCTTCCCTCTATCATGGACACTTACACCACACGCTGCATCCTCAAAGCCAACAGCATTGTGGATGACCCCACAGACCCCTCTCACACACACTCTTTACCCCCCTGCCATCTGGAAAAAGGTACCGAAGCATTCGGGCCCTCACAACCAGACTGTGTAATAATTTCTTCCCACAAGCTGGACTGAACTGTACTGAGCACAACCTACACATGCACATCATCTGTATGGACTGCACAGACCTACACCAAACACACACACTGACACATCAAACTGTTTACATGCTGCTTACATCCGTCAAACTCTTTACATGCTGTTTTGCACACTTTTTTGCTCTTTGCACACACTGTCTAACATTTCAGTCGTTTTGCACATACTGTACAATATCTCAGGTTTTTTTGCTGTTTTTGCACAATCCTATACTTTATCTCAGGGACCTGCTGCTAAGATACTGTGCTCATTCTAGTATCACCGCATGCAATATTGTCTGAACATACAGTATTTGCACTGGTCTGTTTATTGTCTTTTTTGTATATTTTGTAATGTCTTGTAACTTGTACTTGCAGACTTGTACGTCTGCACTATCTTTTGTCCTGCACTGTTTACACCAGGTTGCACAGTGGCACTTTATGTATCTAGGACTGACTTACTAAGTCCTTAGCTCTGTCTTTGTTTTATGTATCACCATGATCCTGGAGAAACGTTGTCTCATTTCACAGTGTACTGCAACAGCTATATATGGTTAAAATGACAATAAAAGCTTCTTGACTTGTCTTGACAAATGCCATAAAAATAACCACCTCATATCCATAGGTTTAAGTGTGTTAAGCATCAACATTGTTTTTAATCTGTTTATTATTAATCTTATATCATGTACAGAGTGTCATCACAAGTCCTTATGTATGACTTGTTACTACAGAAATGAATTAGAAAAATAAAATAAATAAAAAATCTTGTCATAAACTTTTGCGTTAGACAGAACTAGAGCGCGAGACGTGCTATTATACAAAGACACCTGATCAGATTTGTGAATATTGTAATAAAACATTAACCATCACTGAACAAGGACACATTCAATGAAGGTCTGGGATGATGTACAGTAAGAATAGCTCTGATGCAGTCTGTATTTATCTTCACACGGACTTTAACCTTGACACCTTCATTAAACCTTGACCTTCAGGTTCTGATTTTACCAACAGGGCTGTAATAGAAGTGGCTACAGGCTCATTCAAGCATTTAATTACTTATTTTCCCCTGGACATGAAAATAAAGCCTTCTTTAAGCCTCTAGCACTGATAAATAAATAGGTGAAGAGGGAAACTGTTCCATAGTCCAGCTGTCTGAAATGGTAAGTTTCAACTTGATAGCCACAGTGTTCGGGTGGGTTTTTTTTTTTGCACTTATGAAGTACTGAAGCTATAAAATACTTCAGTAAGTCTAACTGCACCTAGAAATGTAATGTATTGTGTGATGTAGCACACATAGTTCAGGCTAAATAAATACATGAGACAGTTTGGTAAGTTCTTTATTTTGTGTTTGTTTTACTTTAGAAGCAGTCACATGGAAGGTGCACATTACATGGTGACTGCTAGCAATGTGAAGCGTACAAAGGAGAATTCAATAAATGTTTGTATATTAATATGAATGTTTGTATCTTACCGGTCCTGGAAAGGCCTAAAAAGGAGTGGCCTGGAAACAGGAAATCAGTTTTATAGCATCCTGAAGGGGAGGAGTCGCCTAATTAAAAATGCATGGATTAAAATTTCTTGAATGTAGACATTTTGGTGATTTGTTAAAGGACAATGCCTTTGATTACAGGTAGACTATATTTTGGTGTGACTTGTAAATTGAAAAAATCTGTGAAGGGTAAAATATACGTAACAAACAAAGTGTTATGATTGGTCCGTTTGAATATGAAGGGAGGGGACCAAGACTATAAAAGAACAAAGGAAATGGTGAAGGAGAGAGAGAGAGAGAGAGAGAGAGAGAGAGAGAGAGAGAGAGAGAGAGAGAAAATAATAATAATAATAAATAAATAAATAAATAAATAAATAAATAAATAAATAAATAAAAAGTTTGTTCGTTGGAACGGCAGCCAACCATCTATTTATTCCCCGTTGTAATTTTTTTTTTTTTGTTATGTGTTGAGTTGTACTTTGAACAGTTTATTTATTTATTTGTTTGTTTGTTTGTTTATTGGTTACATTTTGATTTTCAATGGAGATTTTGCCTTGGCTTCTGTCACACCTGTTTGAAAATGGTGGCTCAATTAAATGAGATTTTTCCTTGGACTTTTCTGGAGTTTTGCCATTTCTTTTTCTGCCAGTTAGCCACTGCACCGACCATCTTACCACATATTGAATGTCTGTATTGAATCATTTGTTCACAATTAAGATCAGGTTCCTCTCTCGAGTAATGAAATTACTGATATTAGTAGTGTTGTGTAATAACTATTACTGTGAGATAGAATATCTTTTCTATGTAAATGTTGCATCCATCCATACATCCATCCAATTTCTGTAGCGCTTATCCTACATAGGCTTGTGAGGAACCTGAAGTACAGAATTTAGAGATGCCAATCAGCTTACAAGGCATGTCTGGATTTGGGGTGTAGAAAACTGGAGAACCTGGAGGAGAACCCTGAAGAACAGGGAGAACATGCCCACACACAGCACATGTGAGAACTCCTAACCACTGGAGATCCGTGTTTCCCGAGTCAATAACTCCTGAGCTAAACACTGTTACTACACAAATAACACCTCTTTTCTATCGTAGTAATGTAGAGAGGCAGCTACAACCACGTTTTGTGTAGTAACAGTGTTTATCTCAGGAGTTATTGACTCGGGGAAACTCCAATCTGTGAATATGCGGCCAACTTTACTTAAGATGCCGAGGCGCTTTTTTCCTTCTCGATAGGTGAGTAACGTTGGTTTTGCTTTGTTACAAAGAACTAATATATTCCGTCCTTTGCATGATTATGCTTGTGTGTCATTTTTGCTTGTTTGTTTATCTGCAGTCGTATTGTTCTTCCCTTCAGCTATGATAAAGACATCTCTTTCCATTAGTTGCCTGGGTTACGTATGTATGTGTGGGCGGAGCTATCAATACAGGGGTGGGACCCATTTGGGTTAGGGGCGTGTTTGTTTTGGTGATTTCAAATGTCAACATTGGCTTTCAAACATAAGAGACCCTGCCTTTAATTCACTTCTATTTATGTGTGGTTTTTGCGTTACTTGCCATATACTGTATCTCGCACCTAAAAATTCAAATGACTTTAAAAAGAAATATTAATTTTTACCTAATTCAAAAAAGACCAATTAGACTTCTATCCTACATTATGTTTACTGAAACACTGCTAGAGTTAAAGATGATATGCACTGACCTTTGTGGCTCAGAATGTGTGTGTTTCTTTTTATACACTCCGAGACACACAGCAGGCTTTTTGGAGAACACCATCTTCACTCCTCTCTAATTAGCAGGACCGCTTAACCCCTCTTAGAGTCCAAGCTAAAAGTAACTACAGTATGCAAGATCCTTTAATCCCCCCTGCCTTTTATTAAGGTAAGGCTAAGTTTTATATCATTGGTATCATCCGCTTGTCACATTCACAAGAGTTGCTTTAATGATGACCGATGCCTGCGACTGCGGACAGCTTATCACCCTACTTTTTAATTAAGAACTCAGAAAGGAGCTCGATAATTACACATGCACCAAAGCAGCAGCTCACTGGCTTGCTCATCATTTATTCCACAGTAAGACAGAGAGAGAGTTAAAAACAGGAAGGAAAATGTGCTTCCTCTTAATTCCTCAGCGCTGTCCCTGACTAAAAGGCAATCGGGGGGAGAAAAAAGAAAAACAGCAGTGTTTGCCATCTTTAATGATGAAAGGCTGTTGCTTACAAAATCCCCGAAGTCACTCTGATGTGGGCAGGAGAACAAGATGCCGCTAAACTAGCCATGTTTTCATCAGGGAAATAAAGCAGCCAGTCTGAGGATTAAACCGCACAGATTAGACACCACATCAACAAGCAGTACAATTATAAAGGATAATTACGGAGAAATTTCGCTCATAGAGGTCAAGGCAAAACACACTAATGATGTTGGAGAGGATTCATGTCTCTCAGTAAATGACTTGGGCTTAAAGGGGGTCACTGCAACATAGGATAAGCGATGCGCTCAGGGCCTTTAATTAAAGAGCATGTTACCGTTGTTAGCGTAGTACTTTAAAGCTTTTATTTTGTCTTGGTTAGAGGACACTGAAGGCCATGTTGATACTGAAGCCTGAGAGTCAAAATAAAGGGAGCCAGGATGGATACTGCTTTCATTTTATTGATCTCTGACTGGGTTTTAAGTTCATTATCTTGGGCGTTTCTTTCATTTCTACGATCTCAGCTTCGTCATAGCGCTAATGTAAATTTCTTATAAAAGTGCAAAACAAAACTGTGACCTCCACATTTCTAGTAGCCTAATCAGTTCGATTTATTTCTGATTTTTTAGAAGAAGAAAAAAATCATGATGTGCTGATGTGATGTGAAATGCACCGAATATTCACTCATTTTTCAGTTTGATGTATTTTTCAACATGATTTCAACAAAAGAAAGCATTTAAAACCTGCTAGAAAAAGCTGTATTTGGATTGGATTAGTTTATTGGGATTAGTTTATTGCTATTTAAGCAGAAATAAGAGTAAAAAAAAAAGAAAAAAAAACAATGGCATGACACCACAATAAGGAACAAAATAACGAGGGAACAAGAACAGAAGCGCATTCATGTGTTATAAGTTCACATAAAAAAAAAAAATCACGTTAACTTGAATGTAAACAATTAAATCATTTGTAACCATCAAGGAGAATATAAATAAATAAATCAGTGTTACTGTTTATTAAATAGCATCAGTGAGTTTCTAAAGATTTTAATTTGATATGCAGGTAAAGAAGTGCTAAATAAAAACAGTAATGATTTATCCAAGATGCCAATCAACCTACCATGCATGTCTTTGGACCGGAGGAAACCGGAGTACCCGGAGGAAACCCCCAGGGCATGGGAAGAACATGCAAACTCCACACACACAAGGCAGAGGCGGGAATCAAACCCCGACCCTGGAGGTGTGAGGCGAATGTGCCTTACACATTATTCATGAGTTTAACATCTGGAGCACCGCATGCAGCTGTCAGGCATCTTTTTTTACACTGTACAGTATCTGAACAAGGCCGAAATGATTAGAATTAAAAGACTAATTTTTTTCCCCCAAAAAAAAGGCAAGAGAAAAATATCAACATAGCAGATTAGAAGGGAATAAATTATGGCACACAGGAGCGCCAGTAAAATAACAAACTACCCCAGGATCCCATGACAGGTCAGTACAGTCTTAGGTAAGAGCTTAAGACACATGACACAAAAAATAATCATCAACCACTGCTGACAAAGAAGAACACATTTAGCTTAAAAAAAAGAGAGAGAGAGAGAGAATACTCAGTGTTACTTGGTGTGTCAGGCTTAATGTCACGAAGAATCAAGTACAGGGTGTGTTTCAGGAGCAAATGCCAAAGCTGCAATCAAAGAGCCATAGAGAAGATGGAAATGTAAGAGTAGAATATGGGATGAAAGGGGAAAAAAATACAAAAAAGAGAAGACTTGCTATAAAGAGAGAAGAAGATATGTCATCAGAGTGGAAATGCTTATTCCTGATGCACTCAGCCAACGACCAGGCTGACCGTGTAGACCTTATAACTACAGTAGCCTTGCTTTATGCCTTAAGATCAGATTCTTTACTATTACTCCATGCTCAACCTCCCTGCTATTATCACTCCATCATTAGATGTTCATCCATCTAGGAACCAGTGTAGTGTAAGAGAGTCAGGGGAAAAAAGTGTTCAAATGTAGTTCAGTTTGTTGTTTTTAATATTATTTCTGCTTCACTGAAGCACACAAGGGAAGTCTATAGCACAGCAAATAAACAGTGATGGGTGATACAGAAGTTCTCGAAAGGTTAAAATGCTGTTATTAAATGCATCACTTACATGCAACGAGACCTGTCCCCCTGTGACCTATCGCACATACAGTACAGTACAGCGTGAAGTTCACTCAGCTTCAGTTACACCTTCTCTAAACCAATACAGTGCATGGGTTCAGTATTCAAAAGAATAGTTTTTCGTCTGGAGAGACACTATATTAGCCACTATAGCCAATGGAAGCATGGGACTAGTCAGTACTGTATGATGACCTCACTTTGTTCAAGGTCAAAAACAAAGCCCTTCACACATCCCAGGAGTGTCCGAACTGGCTGGATATCAGTTCTGCTCCACGTCTGCTGCAGCTAGGTGCACGTTTCAGCATGATGCTCTCCACACGCCACGCTCATGCTCGCTGTGCTCAACCAGGATGGCTTGAGTCAGCAAGAAAAGGAACACGGCTTGCATAAATAGCCTCAAAGAAAGTGCAGAGAGAAAAGTGTCAAAAGAGCTTTTTATAGTTATAGATACAGCATAAATCTTTGTGCATAGTGACACAGATATCTCTCTCAATTGGATTTTATTTTGTTTGGATTCGGATTCAGAACTGTATCACCGATCCAAATGATCTAGAAGAATAAATATCATGCATTTCTACATATATGCATATATGTTTTATTTACAAAGTTGAGAATAAAATATCCAGTTATATTTTCTCCCAACATTTAGCATTTAGTATGTGCAATACATTAACACTTTATTTATGTCAGGGTTCAGCACGGACTTTCGGCCACGTGTGATCGTTGTCGTTCCTCGTCACGTGTCTGCCCCGCCTTCGTCTGCTCCTCCCTGTCACCACACCTGCTCCTCATTGTGTCATTATTGTCCTGTGTATAAATGTGAGCCGCGTTGCCGATAGCAGCGCGGATTCACTGGTCACGTCTAGTCTAGGTTGGTTTCGTCATGTGTATTATTTTAGTCCTCGTTGTTGTCCTGTATTTGTCTTTATCATTTTTTAAACCCCTTTCATTTGAAGCTATCCTGTGTGCGGGTCCGCCTCCTTCCTCCTCTGGTTGTGACAATTTAAAAGGTACCTGACATTAAGCTTTCATAACACAATCATAAGCATTTATAATTCACTCATTATAAACCAGTCTCACTTAAACTCTCGTTCAAAAGAAATTATGATACGCATATCATTCATTTTTTTTTGCCAAAGTATGTAGAAAAATGTCTTGTGCTCTGATAAGAACATTATTTTATTTCATGATGGATGTTTGGTGAAAAATGAGACAGCTTAGCATCCTAAAATCCACCCTAGGCACAGGACACAGTAAAGCACGGTGGTGGCAGCATCACACTATTGCATAGAGCTGCTTAGAGGGAATCATAGAGATGTCCAAAATGATTTTGGTACAAAACATTCAGTCCGTCGGTAGACAGTTGATGGAAACCAAAATCTCTTCATTCCTAATTAAATAATATCTCATCAGTCCTGGCTTCCGAGGCAGATTTCTCTCTATGGATTTCAGTGTCTGAGATTATAGAAGATCTGCAGCAGATCAAAACGTTGTCACGTTTTAACAAGCACTCGTCTTGGGAGATTCGGTCTGTAAGAAGGGGATTTTTTGGCATATAATCAGAAATCTCAATTAGAAATATCTGAGATGCTTCATGAAAAACTAATCAGTCTGGTGTTTCTGCAACGACGATGTAAGTCACTGAAATCTCTGTTTCCACTTGAGCAATGTATGAATGATGAATAGATGTGTGTATAAAAAATAGATAAGTGTGTATCCTATGTCCACTGTTCATAGAAGGAGTTTCAGCCTTAACTCATGGGGCATTTTCTATCAGTATAAAGAAATGAATGAGGTTCTGGCTGAGATTTTTAATTAAAATAAGTTAGGACTCCGTTGGCATAAGGCGTGAAATGCGTGTTCATCCCGCTGTTGATAATCTAACACAGAATTTGTGTCGAAGGTAAATTTGAGCTGATGATGAACAAACAACTTGGGGCATCTCAGAGAGCAGAAATGGGTTTGATATCAGCGTTTATTCTGACGATATAAACATTTGTATGATTGCCCCTAGTAGAGTAGAAAAAAAAAAAAAACAGAAATACTTGGAAATACAGAAAGTCTACTTTCGTATGAGATTCATATTAACCTCCACTGTGGACTGAGACATGTCAAAGACGTTCAATGATCAACACGGACACAACAAAAACAGGAGCAAACTCCATTTGTTGGCGTCTGGGAATATTCAGGGTCAGAGGACAACTAAAAACACTGTAATGCACTTTTATATTCACACTGCAGCAGTTAGAGATGCTTCCTGCTTGTAAATCTCAGCACTGAGAAACCTCTGAAACACTTTCTGCATCTGTAAATTAGATGAATTACATATTCTGTGCTACTGTAGGTAACTCATATACAGTAAGATGACCTCAAATGCTTATATGTACATCATTAAACATTATGATTAATAGTAATAATAATAGTTGTGAATTTCCCACTGGGATGAATAAAGGATCGATCGATCTACCGATCTACCGATCTATCTATCTATCTATCTATCTATCTATCTATCTATCTATCTATCTATCTATCTATCTATCTATCTATCTATCTGTCGGTCTGTCGGTCTATCTATCTGTTATAGAAAGCTCTTGGATGCATAACACAGCACAGCACTGGTCTTGGCTCCATAGTGGCTCTGTCTTATTGTCATTCTAATTTCCGCTCTCGGCTAATAATACGAGAAATATTTCATTTCATTGCTTCATGACTTTATCTCTTTGTCCATTAGCATTAGATAGTGGAATTAAGAAATTGAGTAGTGCAGGATTTTTTTTTTTTTCTATCAGCGCACCGGGGTGAATGGCGTCTTCTCTTCCAGGCTGCTTGGTTCTGTTCAGTGTTTATGCTCTGCGGCGCCGACGCTAGCTCTGTATAAAAAAATATTAAGATCAGGTTTCTCTCTTTATAAAAGAATTATCACCAGGGAAATGTTTTTATACTGTAGTAATGAAGTTCCTGCTGCAGATGTGTCGCATGACTGCACACCTAACATGCCTCGGATAAAATACAGAGCCAGCGGATTCACATCTGCTCCTCTGCCATAGCTATACGCAGCCTTGTCAGAGTCATATTCTTCTCCTCCCACTCTGTTCTCCGTCTCTCCACCTTAGAGCTATGTTTCTGCCTTGCCTAACATGATTTCCCATTAAACTGCCAATAACAAACATATCAGTTGCTGTAATCCAGGATGTTACACTATAACTGTGTCTCGTTTACCTGTGTTTGGAGCCTGGTGACTGTTTTTATTAAGGCATCAAACTGAGTTCAGTTCGATAGAGTGAGCAGTTTCACAGCAAGTGCACACGGGCTGTTGTTTCCGCTGAGCTAGTCAAGCTCGGATCACCGAGATCCCTCCCAGACTGTCAGCAGGGTGCGGCAGAACAAACGCCGCTCGGCATCCCTGCGTTTTCGCCCCGGGTCAGTCATCTGTCAGAAGACAAGACAAGACAAGAGCAGACAAAAACAAATGATTGCACAAGCATCACTGGTGCTTTTCCCTGTAAGTAAATACAACTATTTCAATTGTTTCTCTTTTGGCAGAAGTTAAGAAAAGGTGAACAGAAGGTGATCTGTCAAAGAGCCTCCTCACTAGGGACTCGAATCCATTTCACTTAAACTCCCGGTGCTTCTAAAAATGACCTGTTTCTTTAGTTTAATCCGTAAGGCTTTCGAAGGATTCCAATGACAAGGCCACATTAATTGATTTCCTCCGACCGCCGTCTTCACCCCTCCCTGCCACTGAACATCTTTGCCCACATGTGACAGAAAATCCAGGATAAATCATTAAAGGAAAGAGATCAGAGGAATGGAAATGTGTTAAGTGCGTGACGGCTGGAAGCGAGTTTCCCAATACGACGGCGTCCAAAGAGCCAATATTAGTGAAGGTCTATGCTTCTCACTACCATGTTAAGATCAGTTCAGCTAAATCAATAAATCTTAAATAAACAAAAGAAGACGGCGGTAAGCAAATATTTGTCAAGGCAAAGCGTGCCATCTGGAATGCCGCTGCGTCTAGCTGGGAGAGAAACGGCAGAGAGAGAAATAACAGCGCACGAGAACAGTTGTGAGTCAGGTGATATTTCACAACAGAGTGAGAGGTTGCAAATATCAGTTATTCCTGGCGCGAAGTTGAGCTGATTCAGAGATCTACTGCGTATGAGAAACTGCAGCTGCCAAACGTGTGCCTTCTCCTCCGCCGTCCAGAGAAGCTACAGCAATTTATTATTTATATTTGCTGCTTGCAGAGAGTGCACATTTTTTGTACGCACCATATTTCATGCATATAGACGCACAGTAATTCTCTTAGGAAAAACTCCACTGACCAGAAGTCCATTTATGTCTATTAGAAGAGCCAGAATTTCAATGGTCAAGGAAACATCTCACACAGAGCCTAAGGCCCATTATGAGATCTTGTTAATGCAGGTTACAGAGTATAGTGTACAGTAAGTGGTAATTTGCGAGTTGTACATAATAATGTCATTTTTACCTCCGGATGATTGACGAGCAAAGTGGAAAACACATGGACGCCTTTACGTCTTTTGTTTAAGCTCATGAAAAGCTACATTAAGTGCACTTTTACACTTACATGCCCCAGTGTCTATAGGTTCTGTTCTACTGTAGTGATCTTTAAATATTCATGCAACACATTGCACTGAAATTGCAGCCCAGCAGACAATAACGAGTAGCTTAAGAATGTTCATGATGACTCTAATGTTTAGAATTAGCGCCTCAAAACTAATGGTGATTAGTATGGTATTTCTACCCCAAGAGGGGTGTTAAAGCAAAAAAACAATTGAATTAATTCTTTGAGCTTGAACATAAATCTGAGATAAATTGAATATCTATAGAAGATCTAGAAATGATTGGGTTGTGTGTGCATGTGATTTATTATGATTATAATTATGTAAACATCAGCTACAAAACTGGAGGGAAACCTCCCCTGGTTAAGGCATTACACATCTGTTTCTATGGAAAGTTTAATGGTGATTATCATATAAAACATATAACAGTCACTCCATTAAACACCCCCAACATTAGCCCCTGGCAACTAGCCTCTAGTGACATGAGCAACAGCAATAGTTGGCTGACAAAGTTGAGAAACCTTTAACTGTATGCAAATATGGAGCGACTTGAAGCAGCTACGACCAACGAGAGTGAAGATACTTGGTCACGTGATCTGCGATGAAGAGCACACGCTGCTTTTCTATCAGCTCGTATGATACGATGAAGATAAACACCAAATCTCCCTCCAATTTTTTATTTGGAAAGCTAGTTGCTCCACCCACTGATAAACGCTGTTACAATGGAAACCAGTAGTAGGAGGAACAGCTATTGGTGACTCCGTAGTTTTTTTTCTTCGTACATGTGAGCATTGTTTGACGGCCGCTCTTCCACTTTCCATGTCACTTCAATTAACGTTCTCCTGATGTCCCAGGCCTGAACTTAATACAGACTAAATATTTGTCTTCACGCTCTACCTGCAGTATAAAACAGCTCTGAGAGGTGAGATGTCCCGAACAGCACACGATGGAAACGCGTCATCTAAACAACAGATGTTCACCACCAGCTTATTAGTTTCTCAACATTTTCAATCTAATGAAGTGATAAACTGTTTGGTCATTTTCGAGGCTAATCAATGGAGGCCAAATATTTATGCAGGTTGTCAGCTGTGGATTTTATTCAACAGATATTGACATAGATGCTCATTGTCCTTCAACTCCGTTTGCCTCTCAGCTCTGCGAGCGAAGGCGAGGCATTACTTTGAATGTTAAGCAATCTGTATGATTTTCGGACATTTTAATGGCTGGATGTTGAGGTAATTAATTCAGTGCTGCACCAGTGGTAGCAGCCCATGAGTGCACAGACAGACAGATGGACAGAGGGAGAGTATTAGTAGTGGCACTTATTATAACACTCACTCTCTCTCACTCATTTTCTACCTCTTTATCCGAACTCCCTCGGGTCACGGGGAGCCTGTGCCTATCTCAGGCGTCATCGGGCATCAAGGCAGGATACACCCTGGATGGAGTGCCAACCCATCGCAGGGCACACACACACACACTCTCATTCACTCACACAATATGGACAATTTTCCAGAGATGCCAATCAACCTACCATGTCTTTGTACCGGGGGAGGAAACCGGAGTACCCGGAGGAAACCCCGAGGCACGGGGAGAACATGCAAACTCCGCACACACAAGGCGGAGGCGGGAATCGAACTCCAACAATGGAGGTGTGAGGCGAACGTGCTACCCACTAAGCTACCGTGCCCCCCAGTCTTATTATAACAGGAAAGGGGAATAAATGTGAAATGACATGTTTAACAAGCACATATGCATGCGATGGTCAGGTTTCCACATCCTTTTGTCCATATAGTGCATTTCTCTTGATGCTCCTGGAGACATGTAAAAAGTCTTTTCTTTGGAAAATAAAATGCTCTGTGAAACTCAAGGTAATTGACTGATTCGGTAAAAAAAGAGATCCACCATGAACAAGTAACAGATCCAGCTTATTATATTTCTGATCTTAATTATCCTGTTTCTAAGACAAGAAGCGTTCTACTAGACGGAGTAAAATGGTGTAGATTTTCCGTACATGCTGTTCATATCCAAAACCATAAAACTGTCAGGAGGAATTTGAACACAGGAGACTGACCAGACTCAATAATGCATGCTGTAGCTAATGGCAGGTTTAACTTAGCTGAGTTGGACACAGCTGTGAGTGATAATGAGCTGGATGACGTCGGAGATCGGAAGGCTGGAGAAGTGACAGTTGTCCGCTGAGCTTCCAGGCATTTGGAGAGAGATCTTGGATAGGATATGAGCAGTTACCATGTCTCTGTGTAGCTTGCTATACAAGCTGGTGTTGCCAGATCACTGGTGTGCTTTTTCCTAATAAAATCCTAAACACTGAAACCTGATATCATTTGTATAAGATTGGTTTAGTCTGAATTTACAGCTTCATTACTGCCATTGGCATTTCTTAAGTCTGAAATGAACTACAGCTGTGATGTACAGCTAAAAATATGGATTTTATGGGTCTATCTGTTGGTATTTTTTTTTATTAATCTGAACCCAAAGTCACACAAGTATCACCGAGTCTGTAATCTATACTCATATAAAAATTGTATGTATGACTCTAGTGAAGAAAAAAGAGACTCTGAAAATGTCTTTTTACTCTTTTATTATAACCCAGAGAGAGTCAACGGTAGCAAATGGGGGATGCAGGAATCCGGTTTGTAATTATCCTGCCCAGAAAATGGTATAGCAAATTGAATTATGCTGCAATATCCACAATGGTTTTTGTGTTCATAGGCTTTAGTCATTTAGCCAAAGCTTACATACATGAATAGAAATCTAAGATGGATGCCAAGTTCAGAACAAAAAGCAGAACACGAACATGGATTCGGTGTTAATGCTGCTGTAATCCTGAATGACTTAAACATTCCTTTAATGACTTAAATTCACACACCGCTGAGTGTGAATTTAGGACTTCGTCATTAAGATATCGTCTTTGAATTGGAAATGTTCTATAGAGCTCAAAACAAACCAGCGTTAAAAAAATCCAATGTTATTCAAAGCAGTTTAAATTTTTTTATCTCTTTATATCTTTATTTTTTATTTTTTTTTTACAACTGAGAATGAAGGGCCTTGTTCAAGGGCCCAGCAGTGGACACTTGATGGACCTGGGGTTCAAACTCACAAAACTTCTGCTCAGTGGACCTTCACCTTAACTACTAAACTTCCACAGCCCTAGTTTTCTACTGCATACTTGTACAAAGACTGAGAGAATATGTATGTGTGTGTGTGTGTGTGTGTGTGTGTGTGTGTGTGTGTGTGTGTGTGTGTGTGTGTGTGTTTGTCGGGGTGGGGGGTGGGGGTGCACACAAAATGTGTGTTTACACCCAAGAGCAAGTGTTTATGTATCAAACTCACTGCCTACTTGCAGGGAAAGTGAGAGAAACTCACTGTGTGTGTATGTGTATGTGCACACATGAGTAAGTGTGTGTGTGTGTGTGTGTGTGTGTGTGTGTGTGTGTGTGTGTGTGTGTGTGTGTGTGTGTGTGTGTGTGTGTGTGTGTGTTTGTGTGTGCATCTTTATCTTCACACTAGCTGATGTTTGATTAAGTTACAGCTGCATAATAAATAGAATCAATTCCAGCTGAAGCATTAAATTAGCTGTAATTAGGCTATTGATTGGTTGTTCTGATCTACTTAATTGATTTTATTGTTCATTAATTTAAAAGCAGATCGTCTTTAGAAATAGATGGATGAGCTGCCATACTGGGAAGGCGGTCATTCTTCTTCAAGTAGCTGATATGCAAAACACTCTAATCACACCACATTGCAACTGTTTATGGACTCGGCTCCTTATTTATTTCTTTTTTTATTTCTGCAAAGCCTTCTAAACAACCACTTTGTTCAGACTCTAATGAAGTTTTTGTTGGAATTTTAAACAGTTCTTAGTTTAAACAGTGCTGTAATACTGAAAATTCTAAATAAGTGTAGAGATTCTACAATTTAACAACGTTCCGAAATAAGATAAGATACTGTATACCTTTATTCGTCCCACAGTGGGGAAATTTCTACGTTACAGCAGCAAAGAAAAAGAAATGCAAATATATAAAAGAATAAAGACATAATATAGTATACATTATATACACGACACAATATATAAATACAAAAGAAGAAAAAGAGACCACGAGTAAGTAGTTAAATTCAGTAGTTCCACGTTTTTTTCTCCCACCATATAAGCTTTAATACAACAGTTCAGTAAACTAGATATTAAGTGACCAGGAGTAAGTGACGTTTCTTACACAACGTGAGAGAATATTTTTTAGTCTTAGTTTTGGTCCGCTAGCAAAACTTATCCTAAAGAAGGCACGCTCGTTTTATAGCATGTCCGTGAGATCGCTAGCTAGCTCACATACTGTAGATTTGTTTATTTTTTCTGTCTTCTGATGAAATTGGCTTCTTTCATTTCTATCAAGTATTGTTTGTCATATTCGGTACACAGGAGCTCTCACAATACAACTTCCATTCAGACAGATTTACCGTAACTACTAGCTTGTCAGTGATAGATCCAGGTGTTATATCAGACATCAACTTGTCCCTTTAAAATCATATCGTCCATATTACAAACACAGCCTTCTTCCACCTTAGAAATATATGCCAAGCTTAAGAAACATCCTGTCTGTATTTGATGCTGAGGAGCTAGTTCATGCATTCATGAACTCCAGACTGGACTATTGTAATGCATTACTAGGGGTTTGGGGTTGTCCTGCGTCTTCAATAAATAGGCTACAAAACGCAGCTGCCAGAGTTCTTACCAGGACAAAAAAATCTAATCATATAACCCTAAACTTATCATCTCTACACTGGCTACCTGTTAAGTTTAGAATGGATTACAAACTGCTGCTACTTACATACAAAACTCTAAATGGTTTAGCTCACATGTATCTAACCAGTCTTCTAACACGTTACAATCCTTCACGCTCTTTGAGATCACAAAACTCTGGACTTCTAGTAGATCGCAGAATATCAAAAATCTACTAAATACTAATAGCCTTCCTGACAGAGTTCGGGGCTCAGACACACTTTCCCAGTTTAAATGTAGATTACAGACATGTCTCTTTAGTCAGGTGTACACATAATACTTCTCATAATCTTGTGCTCTAGTACATCTGATCAAATGTACATTATCATCTAGTGCTTGGTAATATTATGAACAGCAGCTACGCTAAATCCTCTCAGCTGCTTCTCTTTTTCTACCCATCCTGAGGCATCCATAAATCGTACCAGCTCCGATTGTCTTCCGTGCCATGAAGATTTTGGACCATCACCGAGATGAGGCCGACTCTGTGAGGATCCTGAGACATCTGGAGATGTTCCAGCTCAAGTTGATCTGTACTTCATGAAGTACAGACTACATGTGGACTTTAAGGACACCAAACTCCTCATCAATAAGCCATTTGTCGGACGTATATTGAATTAGCGTATATTTATAATCACACCCTTCAGTGTCACCCAAATGAGGATAATGAGTCTATGGGTCTGGCTCCACTCAAGGTTTCTTCCTTCACCATCCAAGGGAGTTTTTCCTCACCACATTCACCTCAGTCACCTCAGATTTGCTCATTGGGGATAAACACAAAACATATTTACATATATCTAATATTAATCTTGAATTTTTGTATTATATTAATCTTTAGATTACATTTTTTTTTGTTTGTTTTATGTTTATGTTCTGTAAAGCTGCTTTGAGACAATGTCAATTGTTAAAAGCGCTATATAAATAAATTGGAATTTGAATTTAAATATTTGTTGATAAGTTCATTAATGCTACTTTCATAACCGTTTCAGACCAGGAAGTGAAATTTTATCTGGTGAACACAGACGAGCAATTCGATACATGATGAATTATAATTAAAATTTTATCATGTATATTCTAAATTTTTATATCAGATTTGATAAACAATATCAAAACAGCATAATCGTCCGGAACTGACTGTTGTGCCAATGGACTTCTCAGATAGATAGATAGATAGATAGATAGATAGATAGATAGATAGATAGATAGATAGATAGATAGATAGAGCTACAACTAACATGTAACGTAATAAAGAAATACAGTAAAGAAACTGTACTTCAGTGACCTGATGGAAGTAAAGAAGAAAAATTCTTAATGTTAATAAGCAGAGTTAGTGAGCAGTCCACATATTTTGTACGTCTCTACCAGGCGATTCATTAAGCAGAGTAAGAGAGGGCAATAATGAGCACACATGACCTTAAGTTCACTTCATGCTACATTACCTCCAAGGACTAACATTACATCTGAAGCAACCCAGAGCTCATACATCGCTGTTCTAGCAGCAGAGCTACAATTTTAAAACGGCTAATCCTTCAAACCTGGCTACAGAAAATCGATGTAATTAGATTTCAATGGCACGTGAGTTGCAAAAGCATTCATGTTCTTCTTAAAGACAACAACGCACAGCTCATTTTCCTTAGATGGATTTTGCCACAGAACATTAAGGAGGCGTGAGCCACAGACTCATTATATAATGCACTTTCCTTGTTTCCACAATGTTACCCAGACGATGAGCGCATAAATATTTTAAAACAATATTAGTAGATATCCAGCAGTGAGTTATAAATATCTAACACCACAGCATCTTCTTGACCTAGTCTAATTAGAGCCATCTTCAGCAACGTGTCAAGTGTCCCCAGTCTGAGTTCATGATCAAACAGCTCAGTCTGGGACCTGAGGAAATAGAGACAAGGCTTCAATGATTACATTTCATGGACGGTTAAACTCCAGTCTCCGTCGTTCTCTTCATTCTCTCAGTCTCCTACAGTACGGTCGCTCTCTCTCTCCCCATCCATCTCCATCTAAAGACAAGCATTAAAGCTATTTCATTCCCAAACTCCTTTTATCAACTCAGCAGACATTCAATCCAATCTAATCCATTTAAAATTAGAATCAAAAAAGAAAGAGATTTCCATCTGCCTCTTATATGTGGATTAAGGTTTAAAATTGTAGAGATTTAGGATTTTTATTCTGAAACCATAGCAACCAGGGTGACGCTGGACCGTTTTTATTGAGCCCCAGTAAAATGTTGCTGAGGAATCATTGTCTGAAATAAGCTTTACTATTCATTGATTGATATCGTTCACATCATTCAAATTATTTAAAACATAAAGCTTGATTTACTGGAAAAAAGCAACATCACAGTAACATCCAACATTGTGTTGCTTATTGCTTTAATAAGCAATTTCAACACTGTGTAGTTGCTAAGCAACACAACGTACAAAGGTTGGAGCATTCTACGGGTAGAACGATTAATTATTTTCACTGTTTTTAATAAATTACTAGGGCTGGGCGATAAAATGATATCGATATTTATCAAGGATACACCTTTATCGATAAGGATTTTAAAAAAAAACAACATTTTGTTAGTTATAAGGCCAATTATATGCCCTTATAAAGGAGTGACAAGCAAACAGCCAATTGTTGCTGTGGGGTTCAGTTGCGCCGTCTCCGTGTGACAGGAAAAACATGAAAATGTGTAAAAATGTGTGTCATGGCCGCCGGCAGTGAGATGTCAGCTCGCAAGTGGCAGTTTTTTGTTTTTTGTGACTGACTAACATCACAACACTGTTGAGTGAAAGCTTGGCAAAAAAAAAAAACAACTTCCTGACAAAGAGCAGAAACACAAGCAACTTAACCGCTCTCACCCTTTGGAATATACAGCATGTCGTCCGCCTACCTCATCAAACACCCCACAAGGAGTTCACGATGGAGAGGTACTCTACAGCAATGCCTTATGAGAAATCATCCAAGTGATACAATGACATCCAGCGGGGTGGAGATGTCAGGATTTGAAAGACTACTAGTTGTGATCGATCCCTGCTTTCTTGTCCCGGGAAGCAAGTTTTATACGAAGATTGCAATTCCCGAGTGTCGAAAAAACGGTGGATAAAGAGCCGTCCACCATCTTGTATTTTGCAACAACCAAAGATATCTGGTCACGTCGCGCACGTGGAGCCGTACATAAGTTTAAGTGTGCATTTCACTGATGGTGAATGGAACCTGAACAGTAAATGCTTGGAAACAGCTTATTTTCCTGAAGACCATCTAGGACAATTTATTGCTCAAAACTTGTCTGCTGCACTGATGTCATCGGGTCTGTGCATCACTACTGACAGTAGGGTGAATATAGTGAGTGCCTGATTTGTGCTTCCTGTAGAGTTAAGAGTGTATAGCAAATAACACGATCGCAAATATCGTGAACCCCATCACCTGCAATCAACAGTGCCACTATTAATCAGGTCAGCAATGTACTATACAATGGCGAAAGTTTGATTGTGACATTGGTGGGGACAACATTCCCCGTATTTTGTGCATAAAACTGTTGTTATAAGAATACTTTCTTCCTCACATACTGGTAGCGTGCATAATCACGTTGCATATTGCTTCATACAACGGAATATAGCTGCAGACTCCCTCAACACATTAGCGAGAAAAACAAAGCCAATCAAACAGCGACGTGGGTTAGAGAGGCAGGACTCAAAAAAGGCAAAGGCCCATCCTTTTAGAGAGGTGAGTTACAGAGGCGGGATCCATTGCAGGTGGTAGCTCTGTTAACCGTTTGTGTTCCACAAGTTGCGCTATTTTTTACAGAACGCCGTTGTAAAATTCTCATCTTATTGAATGATTCCTGGATAAATGTTAAGTGAAATAAGTAAAACAAAGCACAAGACACAGACGGACATCAGTGGTTATGTATAAATATATATATGCTTGGTCGAATTATTGCTAGGGACACTTGAGTGTTCCCTGGATATTGGTAGGGACATGTCCCTATCGTCCCTACCCAAATCGACGCCCTTGGTACTATATGTTCTATTAACATAGTAAAATGTTCCGGTTTTAGCTTATTTATTATTTGATTGCTTTTACCACCCCAGTGTTGATCGTGTCCCAATAACAGCATGTTCTGAAATGTTTTCTTTCTCATATTTGCCAACGCTTTTTTTTCTTTTAGCCATGAATCAATTTTGATGTTTAATGTTCTGGAACATCTACAAAACAAGTTAGATTCACTTATCACTTAAAACAACTATAAACAGTCATTTCCACAACCATCCACAAGCTCTCTCTTTTTCTCAGCTTGTCATGTTGCTAATAAACTTATAAGTCCTATGTCTTTAATCAAGACAGCTTTATCTTTGGCTGTTAACAAAATACACTGTGGTGCTGCGGATGGCAGCCGCAGCACGACGCACCCTGGTACTTTTCGGCTTTGTTTATTGTCTGTTTTTGTCACTTCATAAATGAAATATATAGTGTCATTATTTTATGTGGTCACCAACAGCTGCTACCAAATTCCTTGATTGTAAATACATATTTGTTCAAAAAATTCAAAAGACTGCTGATGAAAAATTCCACAATGTCATTTGGAGCGTATCGCCTACAGTTTCCCGTGTAAGTAGTTGGAATAGGAGCACCAATGAGTGCATTTATTAATATCACAGCTGGAACTATTGACAACGTGCTGTTAAAGAACATTAATCAATAACTTCTGACCATTCACAGATGAAAATTCAGCAACCCTTTGCTCTAGTGTTATAATATTCCAAATAGTCAACCTATACAGTAGTTATGATCAGGTTTGAACAGTTAATAAATTATTAATTGCATCAAAACGGTTATAATAATCAAAAAAGAACAAGCTCCTTCTAAATGTCAACAAGATATACATTAGAGGGAAGAAGAGGAGTTAACAGCCTGAAGATCAACAGGACCCCGGTGTAGAGAGTGGCTAAATTTTCCTGTACCTCGGTGTTCACATCATGCAGAACCCGTAATGGTCTTGTCACATGAATTCCCTGGTGAGGAAGGAGCATTGATGTTTTTCTTTTACCACTTTGGACGATTGGGATACTTTAAACTGTGCCATGGAGAGCATACTGACAGGAACCATCTCAGGCTGATTTGGGAGCAGTACCCAGCAGAACAGAAGTGCACCTTAAGAAGAGTATGATCAGCTTTCCATCCAAACTGAGCTCCTGACCTGCATACATCTTCACAAACGGTGATGGACCGAGGCCAGGAAGATCGTGAAGGACCTCAGCCATACAAAAGTCTCTTATCTCTCTTGTGGTCTGGGAAATGCTTCTGTTCCTTGAAGGCATACAAGAGAAAATGAGGAGCAGCTCAGCTCCTCAGCTACCTGATTATTTTGCACAACATACTCTACAGTATATTGCATTAAATTTGCACACATCTGCACTTTTACTCACAATATATAGGTACCGATCATCACTGATCCGCATTCACACAGTATACTGTACATTGTCTGATAGACTTGTTCAAAACTTGTTTTCTATTGAATTTAATAAGTGCCTACAGTATATTTTATTTTATTTTTTTACACCATTATACTTTGAACTTAATGTTCTCTGGTCCAGAAACAAGATCCCACGCTGTCATTGTCAAGGCAGGCAACCAACCCAGTCACTGAGGTGTTAATACTCAGTGTCGGTCCCTAGCTCAGATAAAATGGCGTGAGGAGTGAAGTGGAGTACATCAGGAAGAGCTTCCAGCATAAAACCATAAAATCTAATAATAATAATAATAATAATAATAATAATAATAATAATAATAATAATAATAATAATAAGTGGATCGAGCAACACTCAGTGGTGACCCTGAACATGGAGCCCACAAAAGACAATAACATGCTTTGGATTTTATGTAGCCCTATGTCATACATCTTCCTTTACTTTATTTTGAACCTTTTAGAGGTCAATTTAAAGCAAATTTCCTGGATGATTTTTGCTCCTAGTTTGTCCCTGTTTATTAACTCACTGCTGTGAGATTAATGCAGACAGTGAAGGAAGAGCGCAGCACAGCCAGCGTTATACAAGTACCTTAAATCTTACATCCTGCAGCTTTAAATCAATTCATCCTATTTATATAACCTTATACAGGATCCTGATTGTAATCCAGAGGAAAGAAAACGTCTACATGTTTTCTTCTACTTGTGAGTGAATCTCATGGGTGAATTTATGATTCATGAAATAGGGTTTTCAGGTTTCTGGGTTGGCATAAAGATGTAGCCTCACCTTTGACTATCTTTGATCATCCAGAAATGGGGTAATATAATATTAGAGGGAATAATGTTGCATTTATTATATTTGGATATCTTTTATCCACATTTTGCATCGAATCAAACAAGCTAATAGCATAGAAGGAAAGGATAACTTACAAAGAGTTTTACTTTCTGGAAAGATTTATGAAAATATCTAGGAGAATTCTTATGGCAAATTGGTGCACCGTATATTCTTTTATTTACCCAGAGAATTCTACGCTAAATAAATTTCAAACATTGTTTTGACTGTAGCTTACATTCCTCCAGATGCTAATGTCAAACTAGCCAAGGAAGAACGAGCAAGCAACAGGCTACACATCTGGATGGAGCTTTTATCGTTTTTGGAGATTTCAATCACTACTTCCAAAGATACACCACAGTCCTCCTTTTCTCCTGCTCTACCAGACAGCACGATACAGCAGATGACCATTGCTAAAGCATACAAGGCCATCACCCAACCCCCAGTACGTCTTGGTCTGATCACCTCTCTTTGTTTGTGGTACCAGAGGACCTGTCACTCATCAAATGTGTGAAACCATCAGTGAGAACAGTGAAATGATGGCAGTTAGAAGATACTGACTGGAGTGTGTTCACCTTGGATTCCCACAAGGATCTGAACACTTTTGCAGGGCTGTCAAGTGTCACGCATTGAGAGTGACAGTCATGCATTTGGGTCTTTTGTCACGCTCTCCCGCCACACATTGGATTTCTAACGCAGAAAAACTTTTTGACTATTTATCATATATTTAATAAGCCGCAGCGCACAAAATGTATCAGTCCGCACCGCTGTCTCTATGGAACGGGGCAGGAATCAAGCGTGTCTCAGTTCTTAGTCGAGCCTGACACTTATCAGCATATCAAAAAAAGAGGCTACACAATAGCCAATCAGAAAATAGCACTATCTGAGTAAGATTTAACACAACAACCAATTTAAAAAAACATATCCATATAGAGAGGGTATTTTCGATGGTCGGTTTGAACAAAACCTCAAAACGAAACAGCTTGTCCTCAATCATGACCTTAAAAATGTCTGGGCTTGAGCCGAACAGTTTTAAATGTGAGCCATTGCTTGCCTGTCTTCAAAACTTGAGAGCCCTGCTTATGTGCATCCTGTCCTGGATTATATTAACAATTATATAGAAAAGTCACAACCCTGTAACATGTGAAAACGTATCCTAATCACAAACCATGGAGGAACACTGAGGTCCACCTCCTGCTAAGAGTGAGAAACACTACTGTATATCAGGTGATGCAGAGGACTGTGGCAGAGCCAAGGCCAACCTGACAAACTGTGCATTGATGAGCACTTAACAACAACTCCAACCCCAGATGTATATGGAAGGGTATCCAGATCATCACAGCATATAAACCAACCTCCAGACTCTCCCAACCATCAGAGCTCAAACACATCTATTGTTGTGTTCACCAAGGCAGAAGACAGGACACTATAAATGGTGACACTATACTTTTGTTGCCCATCCACTCACAGTATCTACAGCAGAGTCAAGGCATGTAATGATGCTGACCTTCATGACACAGGGATGCAATTCACTGACTTTAGCTTTGCATTAATTAACACTGTCATACCCAATAAACTCTGTTTAATGATCACCGATTATCTCCTACAATGATCTCCTACAAAGCACCTACAATGCATGCTTGAGTATCAGAAGAAAGTGCCCTGGTACTCATATGAGTGGCCGACTGCTGAAAAAAAGGTTCAGGATGAACTATGAGTAAAGGAATAAGCTGGTTAAGGCAGTGTGATGCTCTGGGCAATGTTCTACAGGGAAATCGAGGTCCTATTATTCATGGGCATGTAACTTTGACATGTAGCACCTATCTAAGTGTTGTAGAAGACCACAATCTCTCCCTAATGGCAGTGGTATTCCCTAAGGTTAGTGTTCTCTTTCAGCAGGATGATGCTCCCTGCCACACTGCCGACATTGTTCGGGATAGGTACATGGTTTTGACTTGGCCGCCGAATCTCCTTCTGAGCAAGCATCTACCAAGTCCGATCTACGCAGGCGACACCACAAAACTTACAGGATTTATAGGATCTGCTGCAGACATCTTGCTACAGATTCCACAGCATACCTTCAGGTGACTTGTGGAGACCATACCTCAACTACTTTAATCGGTTTTGGGAAAAACACAAAATTAGTCAGGTGGTTTGTGTGCATGTGTGAGAAGTGGCATCTTACCAAAGCCCCTTTTCCACCGAGGCAGTTTGAGTGCTGGCTTGGAGCCAGAGCCTAATTTAGAACCAGTTCTTTCTATTTTGACAGCCAAAGCACCGGCTCTGAACCAGGAAAAGTGGTTCTTAAGTAGCACCAAAACGTTGCTGGTCTAGACTTAAGAACCGCTTGCATCAGGGCCTGTGGGCAGGGTTACTGTTAGCGCATTTGATAATGTACCTTAAGTATACTAATGTTTAATACACTTTTACTTTACCGCAATATGATACATTATCAGCACACACCATAGTAGCTAGCTACATGCTAAGGCTAACTTTTTATCTGTGTTAATGATCAAATAATGTTATGTATTTTCTCGATTACAACCTCCATTTATACAAATGATATGGAGCTGCGTACACGTTGTATTCGCCGCATTTGGATGTCAATGTAGTGGAACCAACTTTGAACCAACACCCGGTTCTTTCCGGTGGAAAAGGGGCACGTGATGTTTTTGAAAGTCAGTAAATTCTGTAGTAATTGCTTTTATGATATACAAAATTTGTAAACTTAACAGATTCTGTCTACAAATAAATACTTAAAATATGAAAAACTATCTTAAGCTTTTAAAATTCAATCTTATAATAGGAAAGACTCGTTTAGACTATTTAAGACATCGTCCTCGCTAAGATGTCTTTTATCGCAGTGCAGGCTTGTACAGAGGAAATAGTCAGACTTAGAGAATGTCATCCAGTGTAGTTTGACATTATACATGATTTGGGAGGAAATTACTTGTACAATTATAACACTACATTACAATATGACACTGTATCATTTCATTTTATCTTCTCTCAATGTTCCATTAACATCTGCTTAGCAGTTTGTTTATTTTAATATATTTATTATGGCGTTTACATCAGCCAGACTCTGAGGTTTTGCTGTGATTCGGACAAACCCAACTGCACACGTTGCTTTAGCTTGCTGTGTAATAAGTCTACAATTGCAAGCATACAATAGGCATATAGAGTGAATACTGTATATCCCACATATCGCACAATAAAGGACGCTATAAATGAGTCGTACAGGAAGAAAATCCACTCAAATGGAATTTAGGGCCATGGAATGGACTAATATCTGAGCACCATACATGCTTCACTGGTATCTTATTAATGACTTTTTCCACTGTATTATTCAGCCTCCCTGGCCTAGATTCATGAAGACTGATGATGTTGACAAACACATATTTTGCCGCAATGACTCTGGCCTCTGTTTGTAAAGGGCTTTTATTTTATTTTATGTTAGTGAAAAAGTAAAATGCATTTCATGAACTGCAAGTAACTGCTTCATATTTAGATTCCCCTGTGGAACACTGAGCATCTGTGGCTTAATTCGGTCGATGGAAACAATGAACCTCAAAGTAGGGTACTGCCCAAAAATAGTCATGGCTTTTTTTTTCCCCCTCCACCAGACTAGGAAGGTTAAGCTACAGGATCTAAGATTTAAGAATTTCTCTCTGGTTAAAAAAATATATATATATTGCACATAGTTTGTAAAATGGGTTGAATTGGATTGTTTCCTAACCCTGTTTTGAATCATGTAATATAATTGATAATATATATAAATATGTATAAGTATAATTAATAAGTAAGTATAAATAATAAAGATTTTTACAGAAAAAATCATCTAATGATTTCATCACATTTTCACCTGAGCCGTTTCGATGCTCTCAGATTCATGACTCAGCATTTTTTGTTTCAGGTTTATGTGAAAACAACCAATGAGCTCAGTTCCATAAAAAAAGCAACAAGTCACCTTCAGGGGTCACCTGATTATGGGTCGTTTGTAATTCTGTTTCTGATCCATTTCATGTTTTGCGTTACAGATAGCGAATTTGAGCGTTTCAGTACATACACAGCTCTAGTTGTGCAGCATGTAACCTACAAACACGACAGATGCTGTAGAGCTTGACGGTAATAATGGTGTCGTCTCAGTGTAGGCATATGTGTAACATTTGTTGTGTGTATGCATTTTGTCTATCACAACCACTCACATCAGCCTGTACTACAGTCAGTAGCTCCTCAAGCATTTTAGTCAAATCATGCATTTCAGTAATCATGTAAAGTAACTAGTTTGAATTGTTGCTATTACACTATAATAAGAGTCATGGTGTGAACAACAAGTGGCGTGAGATCTCATCAACGCTAAAGGTCCAGAAAGAGAGTCAAGTCCCTTTTTGAGTCCACTTGTATTGTATTATGAACACCAAAGGCACTGAGGCCATTTGCAGCTAGTTTAACACCACTTTAATACAACGATGGGTCTGATTCATTCAAAAAGAAGTATTTATGAATATATCCTTAGATAAAAAAGTGTAAAAAAAAAAACATTCATGCTGTTTGGAATCGAGTAAATAGAGTTTACTGTGCGGGGATGTTTGCCTCTCACCTCTACAGTAGAGGGTTTGATTCCCACCTCTGTGTGTGTGTGTGTGTGTGTGTGTGTGTGTGTGTGTGTGTGTGTGTGTGTGTGTGTGTGTGTGTGTGTGTGTGTGTGTCTGTCTGTCTGTCTGTCTGTCTGTCTGTCTGTCTGTCTGTCTGTCTGTGTGTGGAGTGTGTATGTTCTCCCTCTGCCTCATGGGTTTCCTCTAAATTGTCCATAGTGTGTGATTTGTTCCCTGTGATTGACAGGTATCCTGTCCAGAATCTACCTTGCCTTGTGCCTCAAGTCTCCTTGGACTGTCTCCATGTTCCCTGTCATTTGACTATCTTAGTATAGTTAAGTGTTTTATTTTTCACACAAGTCTGTTCACATGCATGTGATGTTTGCAGAATACCCAGAACACAATTCAACACAAATCTTTGTTGCAGTGTTTTTGTGGTTCCATTTATTTTGGTGGTTATTGTGCACATGACATCAGTAAAATGACCAATAACACTATCCTCCACTGAGCATTTTAATATGTCGCATGTCTCTGTTTTAATAGTAGTGTGATTCCACTATTCTGGGGGTTCAAGCATATTGACCTGTGCTTTGTCGATGTACCAGGAGTTTTGTGGTTGAGTATTGTCATCCCCCATAATGCAGTTCTGCTCAGTAATGCAGTTCTGTATGATGTATGGCTACAGTAGTTTCTTCACACTTGTTTGTTCATGGTGGTGTGTAACACTGATGGTATGTGATTTAGGGGTAGGTCCAGAGTTTCATACTATTGTCTGTTGTGTGGAATGGCTATGTTTTGACTGTATAATACACAATTCATTCAAAGTTTCAAAGTTACACTGTCGCCTTTGTCCATCAGGCTTAAATATAAATCACAATTTTAAACGTTATTACTTTTATTATGAATTTTTATATTTTTATATATTTTATATGTCCATTGTTAAAAGCGCTCTTCAAATAAAACTGTATTAAATTTCCAGACTTTTCTAGTAAAAACCCTTTATGCCAGGTCTACTTCCTGCTTCTATGTTTTTGACAGTTGGGTAAAAAACGATGGACTAGTTGCATGCCATAATAGAAAATAGAAGAAGAAGAAGAAGAAGAAGAAGAAGAAGAAGAAGAAGAAGAAGAAGAAGAAGAAGAAGAAGAAGAAGAAGAAGAAGAAAAAAGAAAAAGAAGAAGAAACTCCCCATAATGCTTGCATAGCAAAGCACCACTAAATATTTCTTGGAATGGATGGCTGTGTTTGAGGTTTGTACTCAATCTCAAGAGTTTTTTTTTTTCTGAATCGCTGCTGTGGAGTCAGCAGTTCATACAACCATATAACCGAATAAACCACATTGTAATATTCAACTTGTCCTCATTACAGTGTTGGACTATTGAAAGAGTTGCCAATCTGTTTGCTGTGTTGAACACTGAGCATGTTTGCATTAACGAACAGAATAAATTCTATATTAATGAAAGTAATCGATGGTTTACAGATAGAATGTTGGCTAATGTGTCTTGCAATAAGACAAAGTGCATTTGTGTATATATAGGTTGTTTTTGTCCCACTGAGAAGTTCGTATGCAAGATTGTATTGTACAGTATGTAGATCGAGTGTTATGTACTGTATAAGAATTTACAATGGCTGGAGTGCTTAAAATCATGATCCAAAAATGTTGTCTCAAGCAAGCCTGAAATATTCAGAGTAAGGAACGGACGTTATTATCTGCAGGGTGACTCAGCACTCTTAACAGGAGAGAGAGAGAGAGAGAGAGAGAGAGAGAGAGAGAGAGAGAGAGAGAGAGAGAGAGAGAGAGAGAGAGAGAGAGAGAGAGAGAGAGATGTGAATGTTTCACCAAGCTGTAAGCGTTGACACATAAGAGTTGGACTCACATGTCTATGATTCCCTCCCGCCTGTCATTTCTGTGGCAGAAAGCGACACACTAATGTGAGATTTTTGTCGCAGCTTTCCACCAAACACTGCATAACAACACCCTAAAAAAGAGAGCCTAGTCTGGGGACTGACATGAAAAATATAGTTCACGTGCTGCAAAATAAATTTTAGGGACCTGCACTGGCGCCGTATCACAAACTAAGACAAATTAAATACGGGTAATTCCATGCAGATGCCAACATTACAATAAGAAACTTTGTTCTACTTTGGTCTATATTTAAACAGTTCTTGAACATAAATCTGGATGTTGCCTTAAAAGAGGGACATTTTTCTCCTAAAAGTCTTCAATATGGCTGGATGGAGTCGGGTTGGAGAGGATTTTTGGCTTATAACTAATTCTATGCCATATCGACACTGTGGTAAATATTACACATCACATACAAGTTCACATCATTAACATGATCATTTCTATGTAATCTGTATAAGGTATATATCAAAGCATTCATTCATTTTCTACCGCTTTATCCGAACTTCTCAGGTCACTGGGAGCCTGTGCCTATCTCAGGCGTCATCGGGCATCAAGGCAGGATACACCCTGGACGGAGTGCCAACCCATCACAGGGCACACACACACTCTCATTCACTCACGCATTCACACACTATGGACAATTTTCCAGAGATGCCAATTAACCTACCATGCATGTCTTTGGACTGGGGAGGAAACCGGAGTACCTGGAGGAAACCCCCGAGGCACGGGGAGAACATGCAAACTCCGCACACACAAGGCGGAGGCGGGAATCGAACCCCGACCCTGGAGGTGTGAGGCGAACGTGCTACCCACTAAGCCACCGTGCCCCCCTATATCAAAGCAATAAATAATAAAACTACAGACATACTGCAATTTCTGCATAACCTGTATACACACTATAACGTATAATATTTAGTGTTCTGTAAAGATCATGAAGAGTGACAGCACTGAGTCCAATATTCTAATAAAATGTTATTTATGTTCAATTATCTATGTTTTCATGTGGCGCGGCTGAAGCACTGAGGCAGATGCAAATGTAGGTGGAGCGGGTTTTATTAAAGCTGGGATAAACAATCCAAAACACAAGGCAAAGTCAAAATCCAATAAACAGCTAGAGATTGAGCGATCAGCAACATGCAGGGATGAGAACACGGAAATCATGGAACGGAAACTTGAGGTCAAAAACATGAGAGCAAAACATCAAACAAGCTACAGCTATGGCTACAAGGGAAAGAGGAAATGAGGCTTGGTAGAGCACGATCGTGAGGATAGGATACTTTGCCTTGAAGACACAACATACAAGGGTTTAATAACGTGGACACTGCACCGGTGTGAATAATCGGATATTAGGGCAAAATCCTGTGACAGGACAGGGGCGGAGACAAGGGCTGAATCAAATCAAACATGTGGCAAAGTAAATAAAGGAAAAACAAAGCACAATAAAACTTTCAGTGCCCATCTCATGCCTGGATAAAATTGGAGGGTTGTGTTAGAAAGGGAATCCGGTACAAAAACCTGTGCCAAATCAGATAGGCGGAACAGCGACCCAGAACACGGAGCAGCCGAAAGACGACAACAACAAGCAGGATATAAACAAGTAAACTAGTGCTGCCAGTGTTGTACACCACGATCTCAGAACCAAAGCACCAGGAGAATTGGGACAGCTATCATAATATGTGTTTGCGTTTAATATAATGGAAGTCAGATGAGAATTTTAAAATCTTTAGCACCCACTTTGCAAATCGATATAAATTTAAATTTCACATCCATAATACCTGAATTGCCTGTTTTTTCCTTGGTGCCTGTATAAATCCATAGAATGATGGATTGTACTGGAAAGCTAAGTGCTCATGATCTAGCAAATGCAGTCCGACTCCCAGAAAGGCCTATTGTCTCTATATAGGCCACAAGACTAAAACAGTTACACGTTAGTGGGACCATGGAGACACCTGGGTAAGCCATCTAATACTGTAATATTTTTGTTCTGCGAATCTGGAAGGAGTAAAATAACGACTGATGTAGGAATATTAACATGGGTTCCTAGTCATTCGCTGGGAACGGATGACCAGCAGAGTTACACAGTCTGTACCACAGCCATCTGGGGTCAGGAGTCCAGGAGAGCAAAACGGCAATTACATTAATCTTTCCCCTGTCAATCAGAAGAACAGTCTGTGAGCTCATATTTGTGGAACAGTGCACTTAATGTGTTCAGCTGCACTGTGGCATAGCACAGCTTGCAGTTTGAAGAAAGGCTAGTAGCTTCATGTATCTCAGAGAAACCATGTTCTAGTCTTTTCGGTCATCTCTCCACCCTCAGGCCTCCCCATTCCTCCTTCACCTGGTTGCTAGGGAAAACTAGGGCTAAAGGGTGTATGGATGGATGGATGGATGGATGGATAAATAGAGAGATGTGTGTTTTAACCGTATCCTTTCCATACTGTAGAACAGGACACACTGACTCAATACACTCTGTACAGTTTTATAGTCATTTCCTTCAACATTACACAACAAGCATTTCCTGAAAAAGTGAGGACCACTGGGTCAGTGTAAGAGAATAACTGGTGCATATGGAACCCATATAGTCTTTGAATTTCCATTTATTCTATTTGAAGTATTTATTCTATTTGTTCTCGGAGGTTGTCACTATGGTTAGCCTGAGATAGGAACAAATTCCAACATTGTCCTAAATAGCCACGAAGTGATGAAGGCAACGTGCAAATGTCTTTCAAACATAAATTTGAGATGATTTGTAACACAACCATTGTTAACCACCGTTGTTTATAAAGTAAAGCTATCGTTCTGATACACAGACTTTATGAACTTTCATGAAGCGAGCCACACAATACTAGGCTGCAGTAGTACAGGTTTTCTGTTTTGAACCAAACCAATTGCACTTAATTTTGCAGTAGCTCTGTACGTACTCACATGGGCTCAGCTTTAGGCGCGTCATTCTCAGACAGGCGCAAGGAAAATAAATCTGCATGTTCTGCCACAGTAGAGGTTGGCAACAATTTATTTCCCACTTGTCTTCTATATGTGAGAATAAATATCACATCATGGAAGTTGCAGTGCCTCCAGAAAGTATTTATTGACAGTGATTTAATTCTCTTTTTTTGCCATATTGCAGCATCAAATGTAACATATCAGAATGATTTTTATGCTTCATTCGAAGTGACAGAAATAGAAGAAAACAAATAATATAGAATTCACAAACAAACAAACAAACAAACAAACAAATAAATAAATAAATAAATAAATAAATAAATAAATAAATAAATATTCGCCACTTTTTCAGCAATTATAGATTTTATGTGTCTTGATTATGAACTTTGGATGTTGTAATTTTGCCATTTTCTTCCATTCCTCAATTTATAAACTCTCTTACAGTTAATTATATAAAGAATGTCAGCAGATAGCTTATGGCCATTCCACTCTGAGAACGCCCGATCTCCTCTTATCTCGGAAGCTAAGCATAGCCTCGATGCCCGATGACGCCTGAGATTGGCACAGGCTCCCCGTGACCCGAGAAGTTCGGACAAGCGGTAGAAAATGAATTAACGAATGAATATTCATTATGGCTATTCCATAAACAAACCTCCTCTATTCCACATCATATCTGTAGTTTTTAGTGTGTGCTGTCTCATTGTCCTGTTAAAACCTTAATAATACACTAATTTCACTGCCTTTATGTTACCTGTGATGGAAACACACTTTCAGGTTCCTCTTGCTGAAGAGTAACCATAGAGCATGACACTAATATGCTTGGAGTTACCTGGTGTTGTGCCGTATTTAGTTTGCACCAAACATCCTACTTTGGCTTTGGACCAAATGGCTCCACTTTTATCTCATCAGACCACAAAATCTTTTTCCAAACACAGTGTGAAGCTCTTCTATAGAGGCCGGATCTGTCCGATGAGAGCCGATGATGTTGAGGTCTGCACAGGTTCTACAATTTCAGCCAACGAGCTCTGTAACTCCTTAGCTGGACTCTTAGACACTTTCAGAAAATCACCTGTCTTTCCGAAGTAGTCAGTCAATGTGGCCTAATCTCAGTAGTGTCTGTTTCCCCCACACAGTTATAATGGATTTCACAGTTCTCCTAGTAAGGTTCAAAGCTTTGTCCATGCTTTAATCATCGTACTCATCTTTTTTCTTGAAGCTTCATAGCCAGTTCCTTGGTCTTCATGACAGCAGAAGACAGAAATGGATTTGAATGGATTTCCAGAAGTAGAAAATGAACACAAGTGTACCTTGTGTAATATATTGAGTATGAGTTTTTTTTTTAAAATACGTCAAGGAATTTGGACTAGCTGTAAGAAAGGGGGCTGAATACTTACTTTGAATCAATTATAGTTTCTAGTCTTTTCATTTATCTAAATACTTTCATTTCATATTTGCAGAGTCAATTTAAAATGAGCTGAAAAAATCCTATTCATGGTGAATACACACACACTGTTATACACACACTGCTTAAAATAGGCATCGATTCACACAAACCTTGTTCAGCTGTTACTTTTTTTTTTAATTCTTGTACAATATCCTGTTTGTTGATATATATACAGCATATATATCATATATTTGTTTGTGTGAGGTGGGCACGGTGGCTTAGTGGTTAGCATGTTCTCCTCACACCTCCAGGGTTGGGGGTTTCGATTCCCGCCTCCGCCTTGTGTGTGTGGAGTTTGCATGTTCTCCCCGTGCCTCGGGGGTTTCCTCCAAGTACTCCGGTTTCCTCCCCCGGTTCAAAGACATGCATGATAGGTTGATTGGCATCTCTGGAAAATTGTCCTGAGTGTGTGAGTGAATGAGAGTGTGTGTGTGTGCCCTGCGATGGGTTGGCACTCCGTCCAGGGTGTATCCTGCCTTGATGCCCGATGACGCCTGAGATAGGCACAGGCTCCCCGTGACCTGAGAAGTCAGATAAGAGGTAGAAAATTAATGAATAAATGTTTGTGTGTGTGTGTGTGTGTGTGTGTGTGTGTGTGTGTGTGTGTGTGTGTGTGTGTGTGTGTGTGTGTGTGTGTGTGTGTGTGTGTGTGTGTGTGTGTGTGTGTGTGTGTGTGTGTGTGTGTGTGTGTGTGTGAGTGTGTGTGGGTGAGTGTGTGTGTGACCAAGGTATTTATGATGATTCATTCATATAATAAGTTTAAAATAAATTAAAAGGCAATATTATATTTTACACACTGGCCACACAAGGTGTTTTTTTTCTCACATGTAATTTTTGTTCACAAGCTCTTTATTAGATGAATGTAGCTATTGAGTAATTATAGCAAAATACCATATGTTGTAATAAGTGAGGGCTAAACTCTCAGAACCAGCTCCAAGCATTAGTAAAATGGGAGGGTCGTATCAGGAAGGGCAATCGGCATCAAATCCGAGCCAGAATCAAAACGGATGATCCACTGCAGAGACCCCGAACATGGAGGAGCTAAATGACGACAAGAAGAAGAAGTGGATGTTGTAATAATTTGTAACAACAGATGATCTACGTCATCATACAAGTGGAAGGTTCTGCATTTAATGGGATCATTTTAGCCAAAGAATGCCATCTTACAGTAATTCATATTTTGTTATTGTGATATTACGAAAGTACACAAAAATACATAACCTGTTATAGAAACTGTGAGAAAGAGAGAGAGAGAGAGAGAGAGAGAGAGAGAGAGAGAGAGAGAGAGAGAGAGAGAGAGAGAGAGAGAGAGAGAGAGAGAGAGAGAGAGAGAGTATGTGTGTGTACTGTTTCACCTCATGGTTTATTTGACTTTGTACTTTCCTCTCTTGGGTTAATGTATTGAAAGCACATGATTAGCTAAGCAAAATCTGCCCAAAATGCCACGCAGAGAGATGACGGTACCAGTTAAGCTTTTATCAATCAATCTAAGCACCCTACAGATTAATTACAAAATGCTGTTTGATGGTTAATTATAAACGCTTTCTTTGAGTTTTTGGTACCGGTTAACATTTTGCCTTTGAAGTGACGCTGAGTTGCTTTCGGCCGCGACCCTGCTACTGACAAATTGCGATCACACGTAGTCAGTAGTGAGGCATTCAAGACACGAAAATAGCAGATGTGAGTGACCAGACTGTCTCGGCTGTGCCCTTGTGATCTGATCACCTGAGATGGATGTTAATAACAAATCTGAACCGAGCCACAGCTTCTTTAGGCTTCAAGATTTGGATACGATTCCAAACGCATTGATTTTCAAGGTTTCTACTATGCCTTAATTCTATTTAAAACCCAGAATAGAAAAAAAATGTAAATATTTGTCATTTTAAATGTCTTGAAAAATCCGAATTTTCTCTTTAATATTTCCTGTATTTTTATACTTGTAGACGTGTTGGTATGGTTGATTGAATATGCTGCTGCATGTTCTTTTGCTTATCATAATAAACCCAGAAAAACAGGACATCTGTCTGAGGTAAATGCTATTATCACTGTTATTGCTTTGGGCAGTGGAGAGAGGCTGGCAGTAACTATCCAGAGGAGGCTGGGACAGGGAAGCAGAGCCAACACTGCCATCTTCAGAAGCTAAAAGCTTTAACTTCAAACTAGCTGATTGGAAATGAGCTAAGGTGCCTTAGTCTGCCCAAACACCAGGAAAACAGGCAGCAGTTGCCAAGCAGCTCGCTTCTATGCCATCTCCCTGCGTTTCCCCACCACCACCTGTGCATTGCAAACAGAGAGGCAACAGCTCCCCTCGCAGGGCCTGAAGAGTATTTTTCCCCCACCACTTCTCAGATGCAGGTGTGATGGCTAGAACCTATGATTACTAACCTCAACCTTAGACAAAAAGGTGTTCACAAACTCTCAAGCTCTTTTCCCAGGTTTGCTCTCAGAAATCTGTAAAGTCTGTTCAATCAGGGCGGATTAATTCAATGTAGTGTCATTTTTAAATGTATCCACAGTACTGCAAGAAAGAGTTTATGGATTATATGACAACTGATCATCATGCCTACTTATCTATATTAAATCATGGGGATTAATATAGTGCTAGTACCTCCTTGAGTGTTATAATGACCTCCACTTTGCTCTTCTGGGAAGGCTTTCCACTAGATGTTGGAGGATTGTGAGATTAGGTTATCTGGGGTGCAGTCAGTGTTCCAGTTCATCCGAAAAGTGTTCAGTGGGGTTGAGTCAGAGTAAGAGCTTTGTGCAGGACACTCGAATTCTTCACTCCGATCTTACCACACCATGTCTTCCTGGAGCTCTGTGCTTTGTGCACAGGGGCATTGTCATGATGGAACAGGGTTTGGACTAGAAACCTTAGTTCTAATGATGGAGAATCTTCAAAATACAAAGATATTCTAGATATTCTAGACAATCACATATGAGTGTGATGTGTATTATACAAATGTATGATTCCTCTTGGTTCTCCAGTTTCATCCACCAACCGGATAAACAGGTAAGTGGGAATGTCTACGCTAAATTGCCCCGCATGAGTGAAAGAGTGTGTGCATGATGCCCTGTTCTGGACTGTGGACCAGTCAGGATGTAATCGTGCCTCACATCCACCGATCCTGAGATAGAATCCAGTTTCGTAACGATCCCGAGCCTAAAGCTGTTACCGAAGTTTAATGAACGAATAAATGTACAAATGTTCCACAGTATTACTGAATTATATTTGAGATCGTTCTGCAAATATTTAAATTGGTGACAGTCCTGTGCCCCAAATTTGTTTTCTTTGGATATATCAGTTCATAAATTGCTGAGAATAAGTCACTGAGAGGGAAATATGCATTTCATAAGTGCAGCAAATTCATTTAGCAGCCTCTCCATTTCCCACTGGCATCAGTCTGCCAAAACAAAGCGTGTGTCAGTGCAGAGGCTCAATTTCCACTGTTCATAACCTCCAGCTGTTTAGTATTCAGAGCAGGCTGCATTCATGATTCAACTGTTTTGCCTTCAATCAAAAAGTGAAATGTGTTCTCTCTGACCCCCTGTTTCAATATCCATTCATAAGGGTCTTGCTCCCTGGTGGTGTGAATATTAGCCACTTATCCCCAAAGCTAGAGGCTAGCAAAACAGGCCAGGGCTATCTCTCAGAGCTGTGTGCAATCTCTAGAAAAGAATCTCAACCACAGCACCTTCCATCACACTGCTGGCTTCCAACTGCCAGTGGTGGTGTCTCTGCTGGGGGGTTTTATTGAACATTGTGAGGTCTGATGTTTTATCATTTTGGTTTGCTTAGAGTTCCAACGAGATGCAAACATCACAGACCTCCATCTGCTTTATTTGTCATATTGCAGAATTGTGCAACCAAGAAGAATGCGATTTCCTTTCAATCCTGATTATTTATTACGCCATTTAGCTTCGTTAGGATCGTTTATAAGCTCACTACGAACTCTCTATCTAAAACATTACCTTTCTTTCTCTTTCTCTGGCCAAACATCAGGGAAGCAGGGCATGAGTGTCTTCTTTGATGAAAGACAACAGCAGGAATCTGAAGAATTGAAATGGGGATGGAGAGAGTGATGTAGAGTGGGATGCAGCCTGGGAATGCATTCTCACTTGTGTTCAGGAGGAAAACTTTAAGATCTGTCTACAGCTCCACACCTACTCCTCAGTATCTTTCAGGTTGATCTCTCCCGAGTTTTCCAAGCCCAAACGTGTTGCGGTATAATTATTTACTTGTATTTCTAGACTCTTTATTTCTTCCACTTGTTGAGGCTCTGAATTTTCCACTACAGCTTTACTAAAGTCTCCACCACTTACAAACAGACAGTAAGACAGTTCTGTATGTGCACGTGATATCGACCCCATATGACTCAGCAGTGCATCATTTTACTGCACATTGCTGTTCTCTGAGTGGTGTTGTGGGCTTATTTGCCTTTGAGGTGTTTCCATTTTCATGTAACTGAACATTTAATCCTCCTTCTGCGCAGTCCACGGTTTGCTTTCGGGGGTTTTGGAACAAGCTGCTTCTAACTCACTTAAAATTGGTCAGTAAAAAGTAAATAATCGTCCAAAATTTAATAATACATATGTAGAGTCCATAAGTAAATTGTTATAACTTGCCGCAGTTCATTTTTTAACTAATTTCTGTCATTAGCATTAGCTAATGCTGCCCCTGGATACATTTTCAATACAGATGCTTTAAGTTGGGGGGCACCATGGCTTAGTGGTTACCACGTTTGCCTCGCACCTCCAGGGTCGTGGTTCGATTCTCACCTCCGCGTTGTGTGTGTGGAGTTTGCATGTTCTCCCCGTGCCTTGGGGGTTTCCTCCGGGTACTCCGGTTTCCTCCCCTGGTCCAAAGACATGCATGGTAGGTTGATTGGCATCTCTAGAAAATTGTCCGTAGTGTGTGAGTGAATGAGAGTGTGTGTGTGTGTGTGTGTGTGTGTGTGTGTGTGTGTGTGTGTGTGTGTGTGTGTGTGTGTGTGTGTGTGTGTGTGTGTGTGTGTGTGTGTGCCCTGCGATGGGTTGGCACTCCGTCCAGGGTGTGCCAGGGTGTATCCTTCCTTGATGCCTGACGACGCCTGAGAAAGGCACAGGCTCCCCGTGACCCGAGAAGTTCAGATAAGCGGTAGAAAATGAATGAATGCTTTAAGTTGTTTTTTTTTACTTTTAAAATTTATAACTAACAAGTTTTCCAAGGCTGAACAAATCCTTTAGTCCTGTTTCTGCAAGCTACTACATTTTGGTTTTCACATTAAATTCTGTGAATGGAAGAACTCTTGGATCAACCTGAGTTGTCTGCCCTCTCAGATAATGTTTCTTAATAAGAATTAACAAAGCAAATAATTAAGAAGTCTTCCTTCTCTAAAATTGGTATGTACCTGATTCTCCACCAAAAGTACTGAACCGAAGTATTAAACAGGAGCCGAATAACAAACTCAAGGACCTTGATGTAGCCTAGTTTCTAGATAACTGCTATACGACTATACAAGATGCTATACAAGATGTGAGATGAATCCTCAACGGATCAGATTTGTTTGTTCAGCACGTCCCACGGATGCTTGGGTGGAATGAGATGTGGGGAATGTTGTGGAGAAGTCAAAGATCCCCGAGCTATAACTCTGTGCAGCTCAACCCCAGACTGGGTTGTAAGCAATTAAAAACTTTTCCATGTAATGTGTCAGGGAGCCTTATCCTGACGAAAAAGACGACACCACCATATCAGAATACTGTTGCTGTGAATGTTTGAGTAAGGGCTACGTTTCAAAGTAACATCCATATGACTACCAGGGCCTAATGTTTCCCAGCAGAACATCCCACTGCCTCTGCCAGTTGCATCCTGGTGCCATCTTTTCCCAGGAATTGACCTGCTCAGATCCTTACACTTGCCCATTTTTCCCTGCTTCCAACACATGAACTTTGAGAACTGACTCACTAATTATTTACTCCCTAATATATCCCACCCTTTTGACGTGTAAGTACAAAGATAATAAAAAATTATTCATTCATCCGTCAGTGGTTTTATTGTTATGGATAATTGGTGTATCTGTAACATATCTGTAATGGGTTTTATATTCAGAGATTAGATGGCTGTGCAATGAAAAACATCTTAGCAAATGAACATATCTAGACTATAGTGAAATCTGTGTGTCCTATTATATGGTCACAATAAACAATATATATTAAAATATTAAACCAGGGGGGGCACGGTGGCTTAGTGTTTAGCACGTTCGCCTCATACCTCCAGGGTTGGGGCTTCGATTCCCGCCTCTGTCTTGTGTGTGTGGAGTTTGCATGTTCTCCCCGTGCCTCGGGGGTTTCCTCCGGGTACTCTGGTTTCCTCCCCCGGTCCAAAGTCCATGCATGGTAGGTTGATTGGCATCTCTGGAAATTGTCCGTAGCATGTGATTGCGTGGGTGAATGAGAGTGTGTGTGTGCCCTGTGATGGGTTGGCACTCCATCCACGGTGTATCCTGCCTCGATGCCCGATGATGCCTGAGATAGGCACAGGCTCCCCGTGACCCGAGAAGTTCGGATAAGCGGTAGAAAATGAATGAATGAATGAATATTAAACCATTATTTCTAGATATTTGTTCTCATTTTAAGCATTTAAGCTGTCAATAGAATAAGAACATCTACAGCTTGGTTAATTGTAGTATAAAAAAAAAAATAGATGAATTTCGCTATGTTTGAGATATTTTCAGTTGACAGAATGTCATTTGTTGCTTCCTGAAATTAATTTGAGGTTTGAGGTAACTTTATAAACTTTTAAAAAAAATTAAAAAAAAAAAAATCCCCTCAGAAAATAAATGACATTAAAACACTGAACTACATTTCTAGTGTGAAACTCGACTAGAGTGCAATTATGCAGTCAGTATAACCTTGTGTTGACTTTGTTAGTCTGTACACTGCCAGTTACATCTGCTTTTAAAGTTTTATTCCACTTTGTACCACATCAGTGTCGAATTCTCAGATTAACTCTATTTGGTCTTGAATCATTTTCTCTAACAGCAGTTCTGTCTATATGTATAGTTTATATTAGAGCCCTTGTTTATAACATTATAATATGTTTCCATAACTCGCACAGGGACTTCATACAGTATGAAGGATGTTCTACATGAACCAGACGGGTGCCAAAACATTTCTGTGAGGTTTCAAATATCTGAGTGCACAGACAGCAATAGGTTTTTGTCCAAGGACAAGTCCATGACATGCTGTGTTTGTCGTCTTATTAACTCCAAGAGAAAGAAATAAAAGAGAAGTCGGCGAGAGAAAAAACAGTTTATAGCAGCTATAAGTACTGTAAGTAGTTACAGGAACTCGGCTGTTCCATGTCCATATCACAACGACTACAAAATGAACTGTAGACAAATAAAATGTATGACACGTCATTCTTTTAAATGTAACTTCTTTTATATCTTTCGTGGCTTATCATTTGCTGTAATAAAACATTTTGTGCTATGATCTTATTGGAAATGAAACCATTTTGGTGTTAACTGTAACTGCATCAGCATATTAATCACTATTACCGGCACTGAAGAAACAAAATGATCCCAAATAGCAATCAACCGAGGTAGCCTACATCTGGAACCTATTATCTGGTCACTCTCAGATCTTAATGGTACAATATATTAGTGAAAAAGGTCAGAAACACTTTAAGGCTAGACAAATATTGTCATTTACACCACTAGTATGAAGTGTAAAATATAAATAGGTTGTGTGCTAGAAGTGCACATTTAAAATGCTTCCCTAAATATTTAATAATACTTTGTGATTGATTTATTGGGGCACGGTGGCTTAGTGGTTAGCACGTTTGCCTCACACCTCCAGGGTTAGAGCTTCGATTCCTGCCTCTATGTGTGTGAGAGATTGTGCCCTGTGATGGATGTGCCTTGTGCCCCGAGTCCCTTGGGAAAGACTCCGGGTTCTCTGTGACCCTGTGTAGGATATGTTGTAGAGAAAACGAATGGGTAGATGGATTCCATGATTCACTTATCCCAGTTTCAAAGCTAGCGTTCAGAAAAGTTTGAAAGGCAGTAGATTGAAATCCATCCTTTTTTTTTTAAATTTGCTGAAGATTATGAATTAGCAAGAGTGCTTTTAGCTCCATCATCCATCACACATGTGTAGATGAGTGGACGACACGGAGAACAACTGTCCCTGTGCTGTCTCTCTCTCTCCTCCCCCACACCCCACATCCCCCCACCATTTTTCTAGCTAATTTGATCTGGTCTTTAAATCTATCTGACTCCACTAATGAGAGATCATCGGGCCTTTGATCGCAGAGTGACAGTGAGCCACCACTGCTGTGGCCATCTGGAGCATCATCCATACACATGGCCATATATGCGCACTCACACACACACACCGGCACGTATGCATACACACACCACGAGTCTCACCTTCACTCTCCCAACAGTCTCCTTGAAGACTCGCACAAGCCGTTTAAGGATGGTTTAGCAGGCTGCAGCAGCTGTCAGGATGCAGGCAATGGTCGGTAGGACATGTGCTATCATGGCTTTCAGTCCTCGTGAGGCAGTTCTGGTGACACATAGACGCTAGTGCACAGAGAAGGTCATTACAACAAGATGTTGCTGGAATGTTATAAGTGCGGGTTCAATAGTCCAAAAACAGCTGTGAGGAACAGATACTGAGAAGTGAAGATTAAGAGGAGAGGCACTAACATGTTTTCTAATACCACTTGAGGGATTTGAGCTAAGCAAGTGTCTTTAAGACAGCAAATGTGTGTTTATAAAATTATTGTTTCGCTATGCTAAACCATTGCTCCTGGGCTGCTACATGTTAAAGGGGATCAGTCAGTTCAGTGACACCAAGACTGCCCCGGGAGTGCTGGTGCACTGGGGCAATATATTGTATATACCCACACCCTCAGGTTTAGTGTAAACACCATTTCTCATACATGTGTGTGTGTGTGTGTGTGTGTGTGTGTGTGTGTGTGTGTGTGTGTGTGTGTGTGTGTGTGTGTGTGTTTGTGTGGTGTGTGTGTGTGTGTGTGTGTGTGTGTGTGTGTGTGTGTGTGTGTGTGTGTGTGTGTGTGTGTGTGTGTGTGTGTGTGTGTGTGTGTGTGTGTGTGTGTGTGTGTGTGTGTGCGCGCGCTGATCCAGCCATCAGAGATGTCACAGGTGAAATAGTGTCACGGTAAGGAGTGTCCATGATGATGGCAGTTTTACTGTGGCCCGTAAAGCTGAGTCATGCTCTAAAAATTATGAGGACTTTGGGCCCATCAGAACCCTATCATTAAACACTCATGGTTTCTTTCACATACCATTTTGCTCCAAACCGCATTAGCATCAGATGTAGAACAGATGTTATACAGCAGTGTGAGATACCACAAGTCATACTGTATATGAAGCTGCATTAAAGTAGTCATTTTTTTTAATCTCACAAGTTTGGGCAGAATGTTTCCTTCATCTCTATGACCTCTGACCTCTCTGTCCTCTCTCTCAGTAGTTCAAAACATTCCTGCCCTCTCCACTTACCACAGCCTACCCGCGCATTTCCCATGCTCCGGCTGGGAATAAGAGGAAACGGCATCGCACGCTAAGGGACACGTAAAAAGATGAAGATTTTGAAAAAAACCTGTTTATTTTTATATATTAGGTTCTGTAGACATTTAACATATTTAGATTCATAGACACATATTTGGTTGTGGCCCCCAGAGTTGTCACATGACAGTTCACAAAATACCTCTAACGGTTTTATCCACAAGAGGGCGCTATTCCCAAAACTACCCTCTGTGACCTGTAAAAATACTGAATGAATGAAACTGAGGCATAGAAGCCATTATTATTGCCAAATATACATTACAGCACAGTAGAATTCTTTTCTTCGCAGACCCCAACTGAGGATCTTGGGGTCGGAGCAAAGAGATGGGCCGCTAGAGAAGGGGAAGGTTAAGGGCTTTGCTCAAGGGCCCAACAGTCGGATCTCATCAGTGCTTGGGCTTGAACCCCGATCCTCCGATCAACAACTCAGAGCCTTAACCACTTGAGACATCACTGCATTTCTGTATCTAACTATCCAAAGTCATAAAGAGATAATGCTAGAGGTTATTGAAGCCTAGTAAGCATGACCACACCCATCAAATATTTGTAAATGTTTTACAAATAGTAAAAAATCAAAGGGATCAATTTCATTGATATTCGGAAAATGCAGTACCAGCTTTATAGAGCAAAACTTTAAGCTGCATGAATAGATGATTGGACCTCAGAAAGATGATCAAGGTCAACGGCTGCTTGTTTTAATTCTTTTTATTTCTATAGCATGTTTAACAATGTATTTGTCACAAACAAGCTTTAAATGAATATTTGCCGGAAAACTAAGGCGCGAGCCAGAGGCGACGGGGTCAGGGAAAAACTCCCTGAGATGATATTTGAGGGAAAAACCTTGAGAGGAACCAGACTCAAAGAAGAACCTCATCAGGATTATAAAATATGTTCTTTCTACAACTGTGTACTATATAGTCGAGTGAAACCAAAAGCTTTTGAGTCATTTCTCAATTTTATTATATTTATAATATGACGTCTATCTTGTTGAAGTTACTTGTGTATAGTGATAGAGACTGATCATGGCAGTTGCAGTCCAAAGTGTCTCCAGAAATTGTTATCTACAGCAATTATCCATGTAGGTTCATCCTCAACCAGAATCTAACCAGAAGAACATTTACACCATTCGGCAAACACAATTATCCAGAGCTTGGTGGTCCTGAGATTCAAGCTCACAGCCTTCTGAGAAGTTGTACAACACCTCAACCATTGAGCTACCCTGTATGTATGTATGTATGAATGTATGTATGTATGTATGTATGTATGTATGTATGTATGTATGTATGTTTGTATGTATGTATGTACGTATGTATGTATGTACTGTATGTATGTATGTATGTATGTATGTATGTATGTATGTATGTATGTATGTATGTATGTTCTGTATGTATGTATGTATGTGTGTATGTATGTATGTATGTATGTATGTATGTATGTATGTATGTATGTATGTATGTATGTGTGTATGTATGTTCTGTATGTATGTATGTATGTATGTATGTATGTATGTAAATATGTATGTATGTATGTATGTATGTATGTATGTATGTATGTATGTATGTATGTATGTATGTATGTATGTATGTATGTATGTATGTATGTATGTATGTGTGTATGTATGTATGTATGTATGTATGTATGTATGTATGTATGTATGTATGTATGTATGTATGTATGTACTGTATGTATGTATGTATGTATGTATGTATGTGTGTATGTATGTATGTATGTATGTGTGTATGTATGTATGTATGTATGTATGTATGTATGTATGTATGTATGTATGTATGTATGTATGTATGTGTGTATGTATGTATGTATGTATGTATGTATGTATGTATGTATGTATGTATGTATGTGTGTATGTATGTATGTACAGTATGTATGTGTGTATGTATGTATGTATGTATGTATGTATGTATGTATGTATGTATGTATGTATGTATGTATGTATGTATGTATGTGTGTATGTATGTATGTACAGTATGTAGGTACTGTATGTATGTATGTATGTATGTATGTATGTATGTATGTATGTATGTATGTATGTATGTATGTATGTGTGTATGTATGTATGTACAGTATGTATGTATGTATGTATGTATGTATGTATGTATGTATGTATGTATGTATGTATGTATGTATGTATGTATGTATATATGTACTGTATGTATGTATCTATGTATGTATGTACAGTATATAGGTACTGTATGTATGTATGTATGTATGTATGTATGTATGTATGTATGTGTGTATGTATGTATGTATGTATGTATGTATGTATGTATGTATGTATGTATGTGTGTATGTATGTATGTGTGTATGTATGTATGTATGTACAGTATGTAGGTACTGTATGTATGTATGTATGTATGTATGTATGTATGTATGTATGTATGTATGTATGTATGTATGTATGTATGTATGTATGTATGTGTGTATGTATGTATGTGTGTATGTATGTATGTACAGTATGTAGGTACTGTATGTATGTATGTATGTATGTATGTATGTATGTATGTATGTATGTATGTATGTATGTATGTATGTATGTATGTATGTATGTATGTATGTACAGTATGTAGGTACTGTATGTATGTATGTGTGTATGTATGTATGTACAGTATGTAGGTACTGTATGTATGTATGTATGTATGTATGTATGTATGTATGTATGTGTGTATGTATGTATGTACAGTATGTAGGTACTGTATGTATGTATGTATGTATGTATGTATGTATGTATGTATGTATGTATGTACAGTATGTAGGTACTGTATGTATGTATGTATGTATGTATGTATGTATGTATGTATGTATGTATGTATGTATGTATGTATGTGTGTGTGTATGTATGTATGTACAGTATGTAGGTACTGTATGTATGTATGTATGTATGTATGTATGTATGTATGTATGTATGTATGTATGTACAGTATGTATGTATGTCCACTCTACCATAGTGTTCAAGTTCCTATGAATACAGTCTTTGTGTATCAGAGTGTGTGTTTGTGTGACTCATCTTGAAGTATGACTAATATGCCATTTTAAAATATGAATCACTGTTTAGTTGATGTTGATTGTCGTCTTCCTGTGACAGATTCATAACTCCAGGTCTCTAAAACATCTGTTTTTTTTTCTGTAGAATAAGTACAGTCAGGGTTCTGCCATTGGTATGAACCATTTTCATGCAAGAAACACAAAAAGGTAGAAATCATCCCTTTGTGTTTGTAATAACAGTGTCTGCAGCCATATAGAAGCAAATTGTAGGTAGGAGGTTCACATACTCTGGGCTGCATTAGTGCCATTTTCTGTTTACTTGGAGTGGGAGTAAACACACACACACACACACACACACACACACACACACACACACACACACACACACACACACACACACACACACACACTAATCCAATATGTCGATGTTCCCCTTCCTACACCCTTTCTTAGCTTACTGGATAAGGCTGTAATACCTGCAGAAGGATTCTGATCATTCTCTCTCTCTGTCTCTCTCTCTCTCTCTCTCTCTCTCTCTCTCTCTCTCTCTCTCTCTCTCTCTCTCTCTCTCTCTCTCTCTCTCGCTCTCTCTCTGTGTGTGTGTGTGTCTTTCTCTCTCACTCTATCTCTCTGTGCACTTTATGGGCAGCAGGCCTTCATCTGAGAATTGCAGTATTTTTCACAAAGAAGACAGAAAGAGAAAAAGGAGAAAGAGAAGAGGGATCATTCCTGCTCAGTACAAAGAGGATTAGGATTTATTCAAGGTGTCTCAGACTCTGGAGGAGAAGGAGAGATTACCCACTTCAAAATTTGATGAATAAAGCAAATATAGACCTTTCTGTTTTTTTTTTTTTTTAACTTTCAATTGTAATATAAAATCAGGAGTCCTTCTGTGAAAATGCCCAGGTTCAGCCTGAAAAGGATTAACAAAGGAATTTTCAACAATCAACAATATTGAGTACAAGAAAAGAGAATAAGAGAATACAGATTGTAACATATGAGGGTCCTAACATAAGAAATTGCTGAGAATGTAAACCAAACAAGGTCAGACAACACAACATCATCGTCATCACTGTAAAATGCATGGATAAATACTAGGACACAGCAATGAAGCACTTAACCCGTGTTACGTCAGCTGAATGTGCCGGATGAAATGTTGCATCTGTCCATCTCTGGATGTTTGAATTGGAATTCTAATTGTAAAACCAGCTGGCTGACCCTCGTAACCACCACATACACTGTGTCAAACTCTGGTGCTATATCGCAGACATTCTCACTGAGTCAGCTGTCTCAGATATCGGCCACACTGCTCACAGGAACAGAGTGTTTTAACAACCCAAGAAATGGAGCAAATTCATAGCAAAATCCAACCTGATCTCACTTGCAGGAAATCTAAGATATTTTGTTGGATTTCATTCATGATCGCAAAAAAAAAAAAGCGTACTTCGGATATACAGCTTTGACTTTTTATAGGAATTGTAACTAGCAACGTTTCTGTCAGTTGTATGATAAGCATCTGATATTGTCCTACATCTTAACAGACCTTTCAGGAAAACCATCTATATCTATATCAGACGAGTGTGTCCTGGTAATCACAAACTTGGGCAAAAGTATATGGTTCTTCCCCAAGTTGCCACAAATTTGGAAGCACACAACTGAATAGAATGTCTTTCTTTCCTTTAGCATTACAGTTTTTCAATGGAACTAAGAGAATCGACATGAACGTTCCAGCATGACAATGTCCCTGTGCACAAAGCACAGAGCTCCATGAGATATACTGTAGCAAAAAAAAGCACATGAGTGTAATAGTCAGGTGTCTACAAACTTTTGGACGTATAGCATATAAAAAAAAAAGCACAGAGACTCTGGAAAACTGGAATATACAAAACAAGTGTGAGCTTTTAACTGGGACTAAGATGATGGGTTCAAACAGTCAGATGACATCATTTACAGACACCATTATACAGAGCTACTGTACTTACATAAGTCATTCCTGATCGACAATCCCTGTTGATTCTGTTGTACACACACACACACACACACACACACACACACACACACACACACACACACACACACACACACACACACACACACACACACACAGTCTAAATATGTTCAAGGACACAAAACATCCCAACATGTGGCAAAAATTATTGTCTTGCAACTCAAACTACTGTATGTAATAAGCATTTCCTTGGGTCTGTCGAATTAAGAATGCTGACAGCCAGCTAAAGCCCAAATATCACAGACAGAGATGTATCCTTGTCTCTGTCAGAGGCACAGGCTCATCCTCATTGTAGATGTGAGCCTGTGTTTTATTTTTTACAAAGGCAGTCTGGGAACTGTGCTCCTTTTGAGAGAATTGCCTCAATCTGGCTGAGGGGCGTTTGGATCCAGAGTATGCGAGTAGGCGATCTAGTCCTTAGATTCTTACCGCCTCGTGTCGGTCCGATCAAACAACAATGTAACAGTCCGATAGCGCTTTTTTTCTGCCTGTTGAATGAAATCAAATGTGCTTCTCCCTGGATCAAAATGCAATGTCCTTCACCCGGCCTCACTGTCTACTGAACGTATTTCCATCTCTACCATTGATTCTGCCCATGTTACACTGAAGGTACAGCCCCATAGATGGTGTGTAACTGTGGGATCATAAACTTCCAATATTTCTGAAGGAGTCGAGACACCTCCGTCCAACACGTTTATAAGCCCATTCAGCACGGTGACCTAAAACGGGCCTGTATATGAGACAGAACCGTATACCTTGAAATAAGCTTGCCTTGCTTGCATGTATGGCTGGATGACTCTGGAGTGACCTCAAGCTAAACGCATGGATTCTGCCCAAAGTGATATATAATACCTAACAATCTGTTCTCTCCTTCTGTCAAGCTGTACATGCATTGCTGATGCCTGAGGTGCTGAAATGATGTCGGTGCGTAATCCTCACATTGTGGCTCCTGGGATATCTTCTAGACCTGCCTTGAAACTTTCTAAAATTCTAACTTTACACTTTTTCACTTTATAATCCCACTATACAGTATTATTCAAAAGGGGACAGCACCACATTCTGTGAGAAATGTCTCCGTCTTGAGTCGAGCCTTAGGTTGGTTGGTGCCTCAGACATTGAGGCATATCTAGTGCCAGTGATATTATAACAGTTTAGATGGGTTAAGTAGATTAAATTAGTTAGTTACATATTCCAGTGGTATTTTTTTTTTTATCAAATATGATGTCGCATGGTCAATTCAGGACTTAGTTAAAGGTCTTAGCATGTATACACATGCACAAGAAAATATCCAGGTGATATTTACTTCATCAGGTGATTACACAGAAACACAGTTTATAAGTACTCTACAGTTTTAGGGGAAATAAAGAGCTGAACTAAGGCATGGTGTCATACAGACCAAACATATGAACTGTAAGTTATCTAAAGTTCCTACTGTATGGTAACTTATCGTTAACATAGGAACTTTAGATAACATACAGTCGCCCCTCAGGAACAAAAAAGCAAACATAATACAATGCTCTAAATGCTAAACTAAAATCATTGGAGAAACTATTTACATCTTCTATAAAAAAAAAAAACGAAAGGTCAAATATCTGCCATCTTAATTACATGTTCATGTTTAGGATCTAGGGGGCACGGTGGCTTAGTGGCTTAGTGGTTAGCACGCTTGCCTCACACTTCCAGAGTTGGGGGTTCGATTCCCACCAACGCCTTGTGTGTGTGGAGTTTGCATGTTCTCCGCCCGTGTCTCGGGGGTTTCCTCCGGGTACTCCGGTTTCCTCCCCCGGTCCAAAGACATGCATGGTAGGTTGATTGGCATCTCTGGAAAATTGTCCGTAGTGTGAGATTGTGTGAGTGAATGAGAGTGTGTGTGTGTGCCCTACGATGGGTTGGCACTCCGTCCAGGGTGTATCCTGCCTCAATGGCTGATGACGCCTGAGATAGGCACAGGCTCCCCGTGACCCGAGGTAGTTCTGAGAAGTGGTAGAAAATGAATGAATGAATGAATGAATGTTTAGGATCTCAAGGGGAATGTTCCATGTCAGCCAAAATCTTGAAAATATGAAGTTATGTAGGATTTCTATGGACTTGTGACCACCAGGTGAACCAATTACCTGTTTACAGTGATCTGAACAAGATTGTGATCCACTATATGGCCAAAGGTTTGCAGACACCTGACCATTACACCCAGCAGCGGTTCTTCCCCAAACACTTGGCTTCAAAGATTGAAAGTTTTTTGTATGCTGTAGAATTAATCTTCTCCTTCACCGGAACTAAGATTCTCGAACCCTGTTCCAACATGACAATGACAATGTGCACAAAGCAGCTTCAAGGAGACATGGTGTGTTGCTTAAGGTTGGAGTGAAGAACTTGAGTATCCTGTACAGCGCCCTGACTCTGACTCAACCATGACTCTGACTCTAACTGGAACCCCATATCTGAACCCCAGATCTCCTCACTGTTACCTCATCAGTGTCTGATCTCGTTAATGCTCTTGTAGCTAAAGGAGCACCAATCCACACAGCCACAATCCAGCATCTAGTGGAAAAGCTTCTCAGAAGAGTAGAGCAGAGCTCATGATAACAGAAAAGAGGGACTATATCTGGTTTGTGATGTTCAAACAAAGCACATATTGTTGTGATGGTCAGGTGTCCACATAACTTCAGTCAATTACTGTATATAGTTTTTTAATCATAGTATTTAAAAACTTTAAAAAAAGACTGACAGACTTTAAAACTTTTTTTGTTTTTTTTGTTTGTTTGTTTTGTTTTGTTTTTGTTTTTGAAATCTTTACAATTCAATACTGTTTACAGGTTTTTGAATGATGGGTTTCTAGATGCATAGTTGTTTCTGGTTCTGTTCTTTTTATGATATTTCTCGGATGAATAAATTTTTTTTTTTATCGATTTATTACTGAGATTTTTCTGTAACGAAGGCAAGTGAGGAAATTTAATTCTGTCTCAGTCCGTTGACTTGTTTTACTCGGTTGATGTGTGTGTAACCTTACCCTTTATCGTTAAAATAAATGGCCATATGGAATCTATGACTATTTGTGCAGTCTGCAGGACCGGCCGTACAAAGCTTACTGCCACTGTCGAAATGAATTGATGACAATGAGCCTTTGTAAGCATCTGGAAGCATTTATAGATTCTTTCTTCCCCCTTGAGGACTAAAAAAAAGGTTAGGAGAAACCCTCAGGGACACACACACACACACACACACACACACACACACACAGGTCTGCTTAATTCAGAGCTGAATTTCTGATAACAAATCAGAAAAAAAGAGAAAAAAAATTGAATCAAGTATCTGCCTAAGCTCTGAACTTTATGTCTCAAGCTATATTGACTTCAACCAAATACATATTCCTGAACATCATGAGGAATTCTTCTGTCCCTGGAAAACTTGGATATAAAAGGCAACTTTGTGAGTAATGGTCATCATGAGTAAGCAGTTACAAATACAGTAACTCTAGCGGAAAGGAGGATGGAGAGCTTTCTGTGTTATTTATAGCACATCTTACAGATTTAACTTTTAGCAGACGGTTGAGTCACAACGTCATTTTATTTTAGGAGTGACCAGGTTGTGTAATTTGAAATTAAGGAGGAGTTGGAGACCAGCGTACTGAGGGCGGCACTGGGGGTGAGGGGTGGGGGGTTTAGGTGCGAGTTCACCGCGTAATAATGCTGAAAAGCGTTTCTGATTGAGCTGAACTAGTGTCAGACCCGTAGACATGCAACAGTTGTATACGAGTGGATCGCTGTTTATTGTTTGTTTTTTTTAACTTTTATTTTATTTTATTTTATTTTTCTAAGTTAATCGCTTTCAACTTTCACTATAGAACATCACTGGCAATAAAAGTAAATGCTCTTTGACAGCTTCATGTTAAAATATAATAAAAGGAAGAATATTGGAACAATGGTAGCTTCTCTCTTCCTTCTGCACAAATCTGACCTGACAGACATATTTTGATCCCACAGAGAGAGAGAGAGAGAGAGAGAGAGAGAGAGAGAGAGAGAGAGAGAGAGAGAGAGAGAGAGAGAGAGAGAGAGAGGGGAAAAGATGAAAATGTGAAGTAGTTTCTTCTTCTGGCTATCACAGGGCTGAGCTTTGGATGCATGGGGTGTGTTTTTAAAGTAAAGGGGTAGGAGGTGGATACTCTGAACGTTTTAGGGAGTTCAGGGTGTCCCCTTCAGGTCTGGTTGGTCCGCCCCCTCTATGAGAATACCCAGCACAGACCTCCGGGTCCCTAAACGCAGGCAGTGCTGTGAATGGAAAGCTAGACGAGGAGACTGCAGAACATACCGGCAACATGATAGTGCTGCGTTTAGTCCTGTGCGCTGTACTGACCCTTCTAGGGCTGCCTCAGGCAAGCTATGGAGGTAAGACAGTCCAAGTTCAGAAAAAACTTTTAATCAAAGCCAAACTCTGTCTGAAATCATACTTTTTTTTTTTTTATCACTTTTCTCTTTGCAAACTGTCCTTTCCTCCCAGACGTGGCTATGATGTAACTAAGACTGCAGCTGCATGAACTGTTTGTTTATTTATATGTTTCTCGGCTTACTGACAGATGAATTACGTGGAGTATGAATAGACTACAGGCAGCGGTGCGTGTCACCGCTCATAAGCATGTTAATGCTAAATGAAGTGCTGATATTTCTATTTAAGGAGATTTTTAGTGAGTAGAAAATAGTGAGAATGTGAAAAGAAAAAGTTTATGGTGCCAATGAGAGCTGTATGAGGTGAGAGGGACTGCTGTGTGCTGATGTCCCGGAGGTGTGCAAATATCACAGTTAAAGGTGAAGTCAAGGTGTAAGAGCTGGCAGGAAGTGCCTATATATCCTTGTGAAAGGCTTATTCATCCACACAGGGGGAATAGAAAAAAGAGGAAAGAAATACAATGCTGCCATAGTACTATGTGTAATTAATCTCTCTCTCTCTCTCTCTCTCTCTCTCTCTCTCTCTCTCTCTCTCTCTCTCTCTCATTAAGTATGTTTTTTTTTTCTCCAAACCAAGGCGTTTGATCATTGGCATTGGTATGGAAGTGGAGGGTGGTGTGTGAGGGGGTGGGGTATGGGGGGGTGCTGCAGACATCCGGCATGTTCCTCAGGGTGGGAACTCCATCATAGCCAAGAATTGTGGCTTGCAGAAGGCCAGACTGAATGAAGAGAGCCTTTGAGAGCTGCCTGAGGAGCACAGATCTCTACTCACATCACTCCAGCTCGAACAGCTTTCAGATGCTTTCACATCCTCCGAGTGACTCCAAAAGCTACATTTCATTTCAAAGGAAATGAAACCGGGTATTGAAGTCGGGCATCGGATCGTTAGGTTGGCAGCAGATCAAAACTCTAAAGGGAAAACTTTAGGGTGGCGGAGAAAATGTTTAGGGTTGTGTTAAATTGCTCAGCAATTGTCACAAGTGCAAGTGAAATCCTTCTTTCTGTGTCTATGTGCTGTGTCTTCAGTGTATGGCTCTGTTCATGAACCCCGAGCTGTCCGGGGAACAGATGAACACTTCATAAAACACCTGGAATGTTTTAATCTGAAATGACCTCACTTCCTTAAAATTGTTTATATTTCCTTACTGCCTCGTAACATGAGCACCATCCGAAAAGCTTCGGAATGAGACGCAGAGCTCCCATGAGGGTGGTATTCTCAGCTCAGCCGTGATGCGTGGTAGTCAATCAAACCGAGACAGCATGGGTGTGGCCATTCTATCAAATACACTACTCAGGTCCCAGATACCGAGACAGCATGGGTGTGGCCATTCTATCAAATACACTACTCAGGTCCCACAGGGCGCACACACACACATTCACTCACGCAATCACACACTACGGACAATTTTCCAGAGATGCCAATCAACCTACCATGCATGTCTTTGAACCGGGGGAGGAAACCGGAGTACCCGGAGGAAACCCCAGAGGCACGGGGAGAACATGCAAACTCCACACACACAAGGCGGAGGCAGGAATCGAACCCTGACCCTGGAGGTGTGAGGCGAACGTGCTAACCACTAAGCCACCGTAAAAGCACTTTTAATGATTTACAATTTATATCTCACGTTATATTAATACTTATATGTTTTTTTATACGCAGTCACACACCACCTGAACTGAAGTTCTGTTCGAATAAACAGTGTCCTATAATTTTAGGTAAGAGTGAAATATTACGTAACTCCGAGCAATACCCGAGCAAAGCTTCTGTCTCCTCTCAGTTGTTCCTTTGCTATGTCACTGCAGGAACACTCGACACAAACAAAATTTCTGCAGGCAAGTTTCTGAGGCTATACAAGGAGTGTGTGAGGGGAGACGGAGACAGAGAAGGATTAGGTACTTGGCAGGGGAAAAGTGTTAAGATGTCTCTTTGTAAGCCAATAAACAAAATATCTGCAAAAATTTTCTGTCTCTACATAATAATTGTTGAAATGGAATTAGTATCTTGATTTAGCTTGTACACACAGACACACACACAGACACACACATGACATAAAGAGTAAATAATTACACATCCATTTATCTTTGCCAGTCATAATCCATGCCGGAGGCTCTCTCGCATTGCTCATGCATATATGGAAGATGTAGCCTTCTGTCCAATTTATTGACATTTTAGATTGGCAGATTGTCCCTGATGCTTATGGCGACATTCTGGATATAGATGCAGTGTGGCATAAACAGCCTTTCCCAAAGTGGCTCCTGAGCTCAATGTCACAACAGATCAGATTACATTTAAGTCAAAGTTCTCAAATAAACCAACAGGTCCTAGATATACAGGATGAGCCTAAATGTAGCTGTTGTCTAAACTTTTTTTTGTGCCGGTTCTACTGCCACATCAAATCAGTGCAGAATCATGAAGTAGATTGACGGCTGTGGTGTCGGAGAATATCGGTTACAAACGAACTTTAATGAGTCGAGCTTCATGACGGTGCATATTACTCACCCATCTGAGTAAGACAGGCTTCAGTCTGTTGCCGTGGAGAACAGAGCACCGGTGATGTTTGTTTTCTGATTCACCGTCACGAAGGGCTTCGCACATAGGTGTGTTTAATGAGCAAAGAAACAAAAATGTTCATTGTCTAAGGGTAAATAAGAAAAATAAATATCGTAGAAGAATTTGTATCTTGTTTAATAGGACTCTGTTTGATCTCAGGTGGAATGATAATCATGACACACGTGATTCAATCAAAGAACAATAGGATAATGGAAAAGATTTATTTCCTTATTTCTGTATTGTAAACGGGGGGGCACGGTGGCTTAGTGGTTAGCATGTTCGCCTCACACCTCCAGGGTTGGGGGTTCAATTCCCGCCTCCACCTTGTGTGTGTGGAGTTTGCATGTTCTCCCCGTGCCTCGGGGTTTCCTCCGGGTACTCCGGTTTCATCCCCCGGTTCAAAGACATGCATGGTAGGTTGATTGGTATCTCTGGAAAATTGTCCATAGTGTGTGAGTGAACGAGAGTGTGTGTGTGCCCTGCGATGGGTTGGCACTCCGTCCAGGGTGTATCCTGTCTTGATGCCCTATAGCCGAAATAGAGCTCCAAAGTCGGCTAAAATGCACGACTACTGTGGCCTATTCCTGGTCACTTCACAAGTGCAGATGATTTTCAGTAATGGTGCAGGATCTGCACAAGTGTGTTTTCTATGTAATTTAACCCTTTAGGTTGCACAGATCATGTCCTCTGTGTGCGATTAATCCATCATTAATGGAACGCTTGTGTTTTTTGCATCGCAGTGCAGTGTGTCACACAGCACACCCATATGTCTGAATCATTTGTTCTCAGATTGCAAGGTATGTTCATCACTCTTGGGACCCGACCCATTTTTTTTTTAGCTCTTAAAGGCTATTAGAGTTTTTTCTGCATCAGGGAAAATAACAGCAATTGTTTTTTTTATCACAAAATCAAGCTCAAAGAGCGTGATTGTGGAACTGTTGCACTGCACTTTTCTCCCACAGTGATCACGTTAATGGCCTTCATTCAAAACAGACTTGTGGAGAATTTTCCTGGATTGAGAATAATATAGAACCAGGTGTCTGAATCCTTGCATGTCTAGAACTCACTGAAAGAATGCTATAAGGAAGAGTGTGGCATCAGCCACACACACACACACACACACACACACACACACACTGAGAGACAGAGAGACAGATGCTGGGTGTGGCACTCAGAGCCTGTGTTTGTATTACAGCTAAATACATCTGTCAGTTCACATATTAAAGCTTAACACAGACCCAGATTTCATACAGCATGACAGCAAACAAGGTAACAGCTGTATTCACTGCTGCTGCGCTACATCATATATACAAATCCAATCTCATGGAAAAATGTATAAGCTTTTTTTTTGCTAACCTTAATCCTAAAATTATCCTTCGAAATGAATAGAATTGTGAGAAATCTCACAAGGAAGCTTTGTGTTTTTAAGCAACATTGCACTAGTGTTGTAGTCGTGTTGTTTTACTGAATGTCTACATGGCTGTTATTTGACCGTTGGCACGAGCCAACTGTCCAAATGCTGTAATCGATCACAGCCAAGCTGATATTCACTATAACAACATGATCACTAGTGTGAGTTGCTGTTACACAACAGATTTATTAAGAAGTTATTAATACTGAGTAACAAATATTTTTGTTTTTTTTTTAAAAAAAAAAATCTTTGTTTCGGCTCTGCTTCTGGAAATAGTAGATCCAGGAGACGGCACATTCATGACATGTGATGTGGGATGTGGTAGCCTAATGGTTAAGGTGCTGGACACAATCGGAAGGCTGTGAGTTCGATTCCCATGTCCACCAGGTTGCCAAATGCTGGGCCCCTGAGCAAGGCCCTTAACCCCTTAATTGCTCAGTTGTATAAAAAAGAGAAAAAATATTAGTCACTCTGGATAAGGGCGTCGGCTAAATGCTGTAAATGTAAACATCCCGTCGGATTGGCTAGCTACAGTATGTCACAGATTTCTACGTGTTCATGTTAAAGGTGGAATATTGTGCAATAAGATAAGCTGTCATATTTTAAGCCCAGAATTTCATATTCATAAAACAAATATTCAATTTCTTGTTAAATGCGGTTATGGGAAATATCGGTGGTCTTGGAACACAAAACCTCCCGTCTAATCAAATTCCTGGACTGGAACCAACTGTTGATCATTGAATTCATGTATTTATTGTATTTTATGTTCTATATATGTTATTGTGTGCATACAATTAGGCTCTAATATCAAACAAGCATAACTTCACAAATCCCAAAATTTAGAATAGTTTTTAGTTTTAAACCCTTTAATTGGTTACACTTTATCGCACCTCGATCATTTTCTGTGTATCAGTGGCAAAGGAACGGCTGCGTTCATCATAAAAGTGCCTGAGAACATTGACTTTAGTGTAATCTGATCTGTTGCGACTTTGAGCTCAGCATCCACTTTGGGTAAAGCTGTTTATGCCACACGGCATCTATATCCAGAACGTCGACTTTAAGGGTGCTTTGATTGTTCCTCTTGGAGAGCCCTTAAAGTTTTTATGTCAAACTATACCAAAGAGTGTTTCTCTAACAGGAAGGAGAGCTATAAGTGTAGAAGAACGGGTTGATAAATGCCATGCTTGTTGATAGCACATTCCTTTAATTGTGAAGATAAATGTTAATGGTGTATGACCAGAATGCACCACTGATGGGTGTCTGTGCTTTTGCTGGATAATTAAATGTCAAGCTGTGTAATGGCTTTGTTTCCATCTAACTGCAATTGTAACAAGATTAGGAAGGTGCTTTGTTGGTGATGGTAAGCTGCTGCTGCTGGTGGTAGAAAACCAATATTCAGTCACCACCAGGAAATGGCTGTGGGGATAACAGCACATCATACCTGGTAAATTACTTCCCTCGCTATTAATAAGGAAACTGGGTCATCTTTTGGCAAGCATATTCTCTTGAGGATCTACAGCATCAGCACAGGGAGCAGCCTGAAGCATAGGTAGGCTGGATGCTTGAAAATGATTTAGATCGTGATTATGGATGTGTTTTATTTTAACACCCGATTGAATCTTCAATAATATAAATAATGAGCTCTGATTTATATCAAAAACACCGCTGTTCTGGATGCTTCAACACACACAATGTCTGTATTGTAAGAGGTTACCTAAGGTTTTGAAAATGTACTAATATCACAAAATTGCAGCATAAAATTCCATTTAGCTGTGCTTCTTAGCCTCTTCAAAATGGTAATCTAAAACTACTGTCACATGCCTAAAGTTTTCAACTGGTTTGAAGGGCAATTGAGTTGCTTTCCGCTGGGAGCAATGCACAGCTGTTAGCATATTTAACTATCAGCGCTTGTTCCAGCACTAATCTACATCGCAGGATAAGTGGTGGTGCTTTGGGAAGTTTGCAAATATCTTTTCACACGGCTGCTCCCCAGAGACGGAATGAAGATATGGAAAGAGATTCTGATTGATACCTTATATATTATCGCATAGAGTGATCTGGAGAAATATAGTTAAAGCAGAAAAGAAAAGAAAAGAAAAGAAAAGAAAAGAAAAACATGGTCTCACAGGCAGTTGAAAGGAACAGAGGTGTAAAAGATCCCTAGATAGAGTGTGATGGGAGCCAGTGCATACGGTGACTCGTGTCGTCATCGAGAATGTATGAGGGCTTAAAATAAACTAGAGGAAATGGCAGGCTGCACGCTCGATGCTGAAAAGGACGAGTTGCTGGAATACCTCAGTGTGAATGCTTCAGGCGTTGGTGACAAAGCAAACTCTCCTAGAGACAGACAGCTACTAGTGTGGCTTTTTATATATGTGCCAAGCACCGATAAGGCCTGATTTGGGCTGGTTTTAAATATGGCAGCATATAGTACGTGGCAGAAGCTCTGTGTGTAGTATCAAGCAGATTCAGACAGATATGCAAGAGCTTCAGTCAACAGCAGAATGGGGAAATGTCATCTCAGGACGATTGGAGAATTTCAGAAAAGCATTTTCTTAAAAAATACAAGGATCTGCTGGCAGATCAGAGAGGTCAGAGAACACAAATTGGTTCAAATTACAACACTGCTGAGCAGAAAAGCATCGCAAAACGTTCAAGTGGATGAGTTACAACATCAGAAGACCGCATCGAGATGCACTCCTATCAACCCAGAATACGAAGCCATTGCTGTTTTGCACAAGCTAATAGGCTAGTATGGTCAAATATTATGCATGTAGTGCTTAGCATGCTTAAGGAGTGAGATAGTTACTGCTTCAGAAAAGGGAATGTGACCCGAGTGTTTGATATTAGGTTGAATGTATTGTTTGATATTCAGACAGCAAATTGAGAGCCTCATATTCAGTTCCGTTTAATGTACTTACAGTATGTAACACTGTTAACATTAGACATTGTCTTGAAACAGCTTTACAAAAGTATAGAATCGTAGAATAAAAATTCTAAAGTTTATATCTAATGATCAAGCCTGAGGTGACAGTGGCAAGGAAAATTTCTCTGAGATGGTATGAGGCAGAAACCTTCAGAGGAACCAGACGCAGAAGGGACGCTCATCCTCATTTGGGTAAAACTGGACAGTAAATAATGTAAATGTAAATAATGTCCTTTCTACAATAGTTGAGTAGAATTGTGCAACCAAGAGCTCCTTGGGAACTAATACATAGATCAGGGTCATTTTAGAGTTCATTACAGACTTAACACTAATTCCTTCCTGCTGAAGTCTGTAGATGAAGAGCCGAGCACAAACCGAATGGTTCTAGCATATTAATAATACGATATATGCTACATTGCTACACCCTTAATTCAGTACACCACATTCAGGTGAGGTGGTAAAATACTCTGAATCAATGCTACACCACACAACCACACACAGGTGGATTCATTAGCAGGCACGTCAGCTTCAAGCAAGTCCAAGCCCCAGCACAGGCCTTTTATTTATGTGCATGTCTCTTGTACAGTAATGGATTCAGGACCAGCTGTATGTATGTTAGGATACACAACATAAAACATAGCCGTGAGGCCACAAAAAAGCCGTCAACACTCAGTTTACTCATGTAACGTAGTCAGTGTGAAATGAATGTAAATACGTGTAAGAAAAGCTCAGGACTAAGATCATGTGTCATATGTAAGTGAAAGGTCTCAGAGTAAGTACAGTAGATGGTTTGTTAGATACAGTATACTACAGTGTGTTCATGTTGTTGATTGTGTGATTTTTTTTTTTCATTTCTTACTCCACAGTGGTGTTAATATGAAGCTCATAAATTTAAAGTAGACACTCAGAACTTTAGAATTTGTAGATTTTCATCAGTATTTTTGTTTTTCTCTAGAATACTAAGGGTGATATATTCATGGAAAAGTTATAAACATATCCACACACATGTTTGTATATTCAGATTAAATGATGATATAAAACCCCAGACGTTCATAATCAGTTCAAATTTATCTTCATCACTAAAAGTCTGTGTTAGGTTATCAACAGAGGGACAGACACACGTCCCACACTGAAAGAACAAGAAGTCCTTACTCATTTTAGATCAGACTCACAGCCAGAAAACCGTTCATTCCAGTGATGGAAAAAGGGCTTCTACATTTTGAAAAAAAATATAAACGTATATATATATATATATATATATATATATATATATATATATATATATATATATATATATATGTATATATAAGACATGTGACACTGGTTTTTATTTTGAATCGTGATGAAATGTGATGTGTGAATAATGCTGACACTGTTCAATTAAAAGAAGAAAACATATACTTTTTGTTTTGTATAGTACTGTATGTTGTCTAAGAAGAGTTGGGCTGCTGCTTATTTCAGGAATATGTAATCACATGCACTTCTTATTTCTTTGTCTGTTTTGGAGCAGCTTCCAGATTTTTATCCAGTTCTCCCTCAAATGATTATGTATGAAGGAACGATCCAGAACTTTCCATGTCTCCACATGCACAGCACACAAACGGACCATTTAGGCTTGTACGGTGAAACACACACACATGCAGAATGCAGTTCAAACATCTTTGTGCATCTAGCCTTCAGAGTTAGAACATATGAGTAGATGAATTTTATATTAAAAAGCTAGAGGAACAGGAAGTGCTGACTGTGAAGCTGCTCTGATCTATCTTCTTATGCTGGCGTCTTCTGCTTAGATGTCATGAGGATTTTAACTTTTTAAATATAAACGTATATTTTCTTTCCAAATCACTGCAGGTGAACTAATTTATGTCTGGACAAATGTGATCCTGGAGAAGGAAATGAATCGATCCCTAGGGATCATAGATATGAACTCAAAACAGATGAGCGTTTATTAACTCGCATCGTACCCAAGGTTTAGACTTTGTATAGTCGTGGGTTCTCAGCACCTTCAGAATGTAGCCTTGTGATAAACAGTTGTTGGGTTCTTAATTTTTAAGACAACCGAAGAACTCTTCACTTTTCTAGATTTAATTATTTTCTCTTTTACAAGCGGACCAGCAATGTTGTTATTCTAGATTTTATTGTTAGTCTACAGATGAATACATTAACTGTACTTGATGTACAAACCAAACCGGCAGCCCATCCTGGCTGCAGCCTTAACACTCCCTCACTTGTCATTTCACACATGAAACTGTTCTTGACTCAGTGCACCAGCTATCAATAATACGGCTTTTCATTGATATTCAAACGTTATTTTGCCCTCAGCTCAAGCATCGTAAATCGGCGGCATATTCAAATAAATATCCTAGCGTACAAGACAGAGGAAATGAAGGAGAAATCTTTAAGAACTGTGTTTGTTCACTGGAGAGGAAAATTAGGCTATTAAGGAAGTCTATTTGAGCAATTCTGAGTTATATAACCAATTGTAAATATTATGTTTGGACATTTGCAGTGTGCATGGCATACACGAACAGCATCGGGATGGCATTTGTTTGTTTTTCAAGGTGCAGGGCTTTTTTTTTTTTTTTTTTTTTTTTTTGCTATGTGAGATGCTGTTTAAAATAGAAATGAATAAACCTGTTATAAACAGTGTTATGGGGTTGTATTGCTGTCATGGGCAGTGAGAGTCACTGTGCTGCAGACAGCCAACGCCCTTAACTGGGAGCCAGACCATCTGGCAGCATGAGGGGATCCCGCTTTTTCAAGCGACTGTTACTCAATTACTCCTGCTACTGACTTTGGCAAAGTTCTCTCCTTTTTTGGTAGTTGTAGAGCTAAAAATTCTTTATTTCCTTTCCCTTGGGTAGTTTCCACATGTGTGTACTTTCTGAAGCTGCAGCACTCAGTCAGGACAAAGCGTCTTTCTTGTATTCGTCCAGTGACAAATAACCTTACTTACCATGCATGGTTTTCCTGTTCCACCCTGTTCAACTTCGTTGAGTGGGATCGCCCACTACCTTGTAAAGAATCAAAAAAGGAAACTGTCTTCTGTATAAACCATCCCTAACGGTTGAACGAAGTCATAGATTTGAACACGGTCCACATCCCTTGGTCCTAGGATAGACAGGAGAGTGGGAGAGTCCACAATTCAACTTTCCCCTATCATAGCCTGCACGGTCTGATGACACGGATAAGAGGGCATGTTTGCTCTAAGCCCAGGATTTAATGGCTTAATTTACTATAATGTTCGTGTATTAAGGGGAAATTAGTGTGTTTGGAGTCATGTTTAGGCTCTGAACTACCACATGGCCCTAAGTAGGGACGGAGTAATAGATGGAGAGAAAAGAGAGACCACCACTGAGGCAAAACAAGCAGACCACAGGCTGTGATTAGACTCGGGCGCGTGCACACAAATATATTAATTTAAGAGCTTTTGGAAGTGAAAGGCTGCTCTTTGGCTTGGCTTCACTTAGTATGAGAGATTTCAAGCTTTCTCTAGTTCCTTATACTGTACATCTGTAAAGGGTTCGGGCAGACGGGAAGACGGATACGGACACACGAATGCACTAAAACATGGACTGCCTTGGCTACACGATAAACAAGGACATTTAGTTTCAGTGACCTTCAGTTTGTACATGTATAATTGCTTGAGCCTGGCTGGGTGTGTAGTAATTATACCACAATGTGTGCTGTTAGTGTGGTTTTTGGGCTCATGGGAGGACTGCAGTAGCAGACAAGTGGAAAGGTGGTGTCGTCATTCTGTGGTCTCTCTCACACACACACACACACACACACACACACACACACACACACACACACACACACACACACACACAAATTTCTACTTGCCATTATCTTTGATGGCACAATCTTTTCTATTCATTGATCCAGACCAAATGATTCTCTCCCATTATGACAAATTAGCATGTGAGAAGTTTCTGCAGCTGCCAGATGTTTAGCAGTTTGGAGTAAAGGCTATCAAAATCCAAACAAGCTGAGAGACAGAACAAAATGACCATGAACGGTGGAGACATTTCAAACACACTTGCTTTATTTATCATTATTTAATCAAACACAGCTTCTGTGAATTGACTTTGTTTCATGCATGTACAGTATCTCACAGAAGTAAATACACCCCTCACATTTTTGTACATATTTTATTATATATTTTCACTGAAGAAATGACACTTTGCTACGATTGTAAAGTGGTGAGTGTACAGTTTGTATAACAGTGTAGATTTGCTGTCCCCTCAAAATAACTCAACACACAGCCATTAACGTCTAAACCGCTGACCACAAAAGTGAGTACACCCCTAAGTGAAAATGTCCAAACTGGTCCAAATTAGTCATTTTCTCACCCCGGTGTCATGTGACGTGTTACTGTTACGAGGTCTCAGGTCCCATGGCAAAGAACTCTCTGAGGATCTGAAACCTAGCTGAGCGAGCTGTGCTAGTTAGCCAGAATGTTCAATAATTTGCAGTGGTAAAGCATTATTTTGTAGTATTAAAATTAAAATAGTTGTTTGGTCACTGGTAGTTTTTGCTAGATATCCTGAAACGTCTAAATTTACATGAGTTAACTAGCTAACCTAGCAAGCTACTTAATCCCTAGCCTCAGACATCCCGCCCAGTAAACCTTTGTCTGAACATCTGATTTATATTATATTAGATTAAGATATTAGATATTAAATTAGAAACACTTCTAGAAGTCGTGATCTGATTGGATTGGTTGGAGTTTACTGGATTTCCAGGAGGCACATTTTTTAATGTTTGGCCTGGAATCAATGCCATCGTGATGCTCTACTTCCCCTGTGGAAGAAGGAAACTGATAAATGCTGGAGTTTCCAAATGATGTGAAGTTCATGGTACAGACTACTTCATTTACATGACTTTCTTAAATGAACGAACTACGGTTGCACGCTGGTCTGTTTCTGTTGAACGATCCTTGGCCAATAAAAGCTGCTCTGGAGTTCGGACCTTCTGATGCTCTGGCTAGGTTTGACTGCTGAAACCCCAACAACAGTTTAGAATTAATCCCTAGGATCCTAATCATGATCGTTACTTTAATCGCACACATTTCCTAATTTTCAGATTTATCATCACATATCGTGTATTTAAATTTGCTCTCAAATGGCACCAGAAATGTGAAGAATTTTACCTCTGGTGCTGGTGTGTTTTCTTCTTTTACGAAAGAAACTGAGTCTGAATTGATGAAATCCTGACCTCATGTTCAGTAAGAGGAAAACTGATGATCTCTGATAATCTCACTATTTCGTGTCTGTCCTCCCTGAGAGTCAGGTTAAGCTCAGATGAAGTGAAAGGCAAAGCAGCGTGTTTAATAAGCAGGCCGTGTGCGCTAGAGGCTGCTGATCCGCTTTCTCCTAATGAATGCTAATGGATCTGCCTGAATGTATGTCCTTCTCTATCTCGCCAGCACCCACCCCACACCACCCACCCACCACAAACGGCGAAGCAGGCACACCTCACCGCTTCCTATTAAGCGACCGTGAAATTAGAAATCACAAATTAGACGCAGGAAGTATTGCTGTTCACCCAGCAGGCCCCTGAAATGTGACAGAATACGTCGGAATATGCAGCACAAATTTTAATAATGTTAAAGCGCTTCGCAAATTGGTACCTCGTGCCGTCTGTTGGTAAATTATGTTTAACAAATAAGATGTTTTCACCTCTTCGAGAAGTAACGTGCTGGATAAACAGTCCCAGAATACTGTTAAAAGTCACATTAGCTATGATGGAATATTGAGTCTGCCTGTAGTTAGCATCTGATTAGAACGAAGACTCTTTTTTTCACCTCTTTCGCTGTATACAGCTGAATATTTTTGCAGCAGGAACAATGGGAGATGTTTAGCGAGACTGTAGTGTTGTACGTGAGTTCTGCCTTGTAAATCAGATTATAAATTAAACATTTGGTATTTTTATTTCCAGTGTGCACAAGTTAATGTCACGTACATTTCTATTCACAAATAATTTTTAATATTTGTTTTTCACAATAGGGGGCACAGTGGCTTAGTGGTTAGCACATTCGCCTCACATCTCCATGGTTGGGGGTTCGATTCCCACCTCCGCCTTGTGTGTGTGGAGTTTGCATGTTCTCCCCGTGTCTCGGGGGTTTCCTCCGGGTACTCCGGTTTCCTCCCCCGGTCCAAAGACATGCATGGTAGGTTGATTGGCATCTCTGGGAAATTGTCCGTAGTGTGTGATTGCGTGAGTGAATGAGAGTGTGTGTGTGTGTGCCCTGCGATGGGTTGGCACTCCGTCCAGGGTGTATCCTGCCTTGATGCCCGATGATGCCTGAGATAGGCACAGGCTTCCCGTGACCCGAGGTAGTTCGGATAAGCGGTAGAAAATGAATGAATGTTTACACAATAATGTTCTCCAAGTTAGATGTCGGACGATCTTTAGTCGAACAAGTAACATGTCAAGGAAAGTATAGAAAAGATATCAGATAAATCGTGTCCTGTGGGCGGAGTCACGTTTCTAAGCCTGAGACTAACATATAATCTCCTTCGATGTCTGACCTGAGTTGCCTAGCAACCTGCCGATACTTTTATAATCAGACTGAAGAATCTTTCAAGCATTTTTTTAAGAAATCGGATTGACATTTTGGCTAAATGTCATACGTTTATTATTATATTTTATCACTAAAAGTCAGGAAGTGCTATTCGACTATATGTGTGTATGCTTTTTACAGAGGTCTAATGCACTTCTGGTGCATTTCATATGAAAGAACACACACAGAGTTGTTGACCATTGCGGACAAAATCTTTACTTCTAAAAGTTTCTTTGACTTTTGCTAGTGTTCCTTTCATTCACAAAAGGCTTGTAGTAGCACACACAAACACATAGGATGGACTGAGATGTCTATAGACTTGCGTGTAATTCTTCATAATATTCACAGTGAGGATGAGAAAAGCACCACCAATAAGTCTCTCATATGTCCTAGTGTTGTAAATTCTAACAAGTTAGAGATCGAGAGATGTCAATACAATGAAATGCATGCAGGCATAAAGCCAGTCGACCAACAGAGCCAGAGCCTTCATCTGAACAAATCTGTGATCTTGTCGACATAATATGTAAAGCTGTGTTTTATTGGTGCTTTAGTTGTGGATGTCTGGCAGACATCTGCAGCCTGGGCATGCTAAAGACTTCTAATAAATATCTTCCTGTTAATAGAGAAGAGAACAGCCATCAACAGATGCCTGCGAGTTATTTTCTTTTCTTCTGTGTGTAACGTATATATGTTTGCAAAGTGATCAGCCGTGAGAATAGAGCAGGAGACGTGCAAGACAGAAAAATGAAATGGATGTCTGGAAATGAGAGGCTGTTACAGTCGTGCTGGGGATGTAGGATCCCTTGCTGAGCACACGTTTAAACCATGAAGCTGAATGTCCCAGCGGAGTGCGAGAGTGATCCACCGCTGTGAGGAACTAACAGAGGTTGAAATGTAACAGGGAGATCCGTCACCTCGTATCATGGCCCGATAAGGCGCTAAACTATGTGCACTTTAATGGTGAACGAGCCATGTACACTTGGTGGGAATTGTCAGGGAAGTAGCTTGCATAATATTTCATCTGACATCTGTAAGCTTAGCTTAAGGGAATCAGCTAAACAGCATTTCTAGTTCAATCCTCTACTCGGAAGACAGCAGACAGCTTGTAAGATCTGGAAGCTTATTTCACTTACATCATTTTCAACAGTGAGGACTGGTTTGAATGAAAATGTCTGTATGCTGATGGAACTAAACTAAATACTAGTATATACAGTATAACTCCCTTTAAGGTAAAAAACACTATTGTGAGCAGCCATGTTGATTCAAAGTCACTTGTTGAACTCAGGTTTGAGGAGACCATCTCAATATCCTTAATAGGATCTGGGTTTTCTTTGGTTTCTCCGATTTAGATGTTGAAAAATTTTTATTCAGATGCAGCATAGGTCAGGAAAAATCTACAAATGATATCAGATACTTACTGTAATGACTTGTGGGAGGGGTCACGCGTCTATGGCTAAGACTAGCCCGTAAACGCCTTCAGTGTTTGTTGCCAAAAAGTGGTGCACATACACAGTGTTGTAATGTAACGAAGTAAAAACACTTCGTTACTGTACTTAAGTAGAAATTTCACGTATCTGTATTTACTATTTAAATTTATGTCAACTTTCACTTTTACTCCACTACATTTTCTAGATAAAATGTATACTTTTACTTTGTTATATTTCCAATAAGCATCTTCGTTACTCATTACTACAAAATAAAATCAGAAGAAATGTGTGTGACTGCAATAAGGGAGGTTTGGCGAGTCACTGCTCCTAGATTGCATTACGCTCCGCACGCTCTACGGAGAGGCACAGGTACGCGCAGCGTGCACGCGCAGTCAGAGCTGGAGGCATTTATAACGTTAATCGGCGACCAAAAGCAGTGAAATTTCGCTATGCTTATTACCAGAGTTGTAGCACAAACAAAATATTAATGCAAACATTCCATTCAATACTAAATAAAAATAACATTTATTGATTTGGTCTTGAAGCCTGAGATAGGCACAGGCTCCCCGTGACCTGAGGTAGTTTGTGGATAAGCGGAAGAAAAAGACTGAGTGACTGCATTCATTGGACACACTGTTTGTAGAGAATGCACACATACATGAACTGATTTCATTCGACACTGGCATTATTACATCATGCATAAAATTTTGGTGTCCACTTTTGCCACTTAATAACACCATAACTTTTGGCTTACTATGTAGTCATGTAATGTATAATATAAAACTCTTCTTGTTTTAAATTCTCACTGAGGGCTAAAACCCCTGAAGATGAAACCCTAGAACCTCCCCTGCTCTTATACCTACCGAAAATCACTGAAATTTTACTTTTTACTTTTACTTCAAATACTTAAGTACATTAAATATCAGAAAATTACTTTTGATACTTAAGTACAGTAAATATCAGATACTTTAAGACTTTTACTTGAGTAATATTCTAAAAGGCAACTTTCACTTCTACCAAAGTCTTTTTCTAGTACGATACTTGTACTTTTACTCAAGTATTGCTTTCTAGTACTTTATACAACACTGCACATACAACATGTTTGCAAAATGACCTGAGTTGCCTAGCAACCTAATGATACTTTTAGAGACTTGCTGAAGAAATTCTCAAGAATTCGGTTTGACATTTTTTAGTTGAAATGTTATTCGATTATTATTTTGTATTTGCGCTAAAAGACAGGAAGTGCTATTCGACTCTATGTGCGTATGCATTTAACAGATCGCTAATACACATCCGGTGCATTTTATATGAAATAACACACACACAGTCGTTACTGCAGACAAAAACCTGACTGGGGTCACTTCTAAAAGATTCTTTGACTTGACACGTCAGCTAAAATTTGACATCCTCTTGGTGTTAAACTGACATTTTCTGGTCTGGGAGATGTTAACGCTCAGCTAACTGTCCGCAGCTAAAGACAGTTCTGCAGTGACTGAACATATACAAAACTGAGAACATGTCAACTTCTGTTTTTTTTTTTTTTATTCTTTCCAACAATTCTTTTTGAGTGAAAAGTACTTTAAAGCACTCTATTTAGATGAATTTCAGTTTAAATGATGACTTTCTTAGTATTTTGTTTGTCACTGTTTTTACTGTAATGACACTGCACTCAAGCTACACAGACTCTACATGTTTAATGCAAAACCTTATGATCCTTTTCTAGATCAAATCTGACCTTTTGTACAAAGCAGTTAACAAACAATATCACGCATTTTAATAACATTTAATAGGACTGTTGAAACACACAAACATTTTAATAGGAAGCTAGAAATAGTACAACATTCCCATATTAGACATTCAAGATACTGGAGAGTTACTTTATTTGTTTTAAATATTCCAAAGTTCTAAAACAATAATAAGTAAAATCCCAGATTTTATGTATGAGAACGTTTTACAATAACAAGATCAAGGATATCGTCGTTGCATTAAAAAAACCAAGGTGCTGCCCAACAAGTCTCCATAAACTCATTTGTTATGCTGAAGAAAGTTGTAACTAGTTTAACATGTCTGCTTCTCAGAAAGAACCTGACCTAGCTATCTAGCCTTAGGTTTTAGGCAAGCTATGTAGGTTTGTGAAGGCACTATAAATTAGGCAGGCACTTATTTCCAGGGATTTCAGTACAGCATAACAGATATTGCGTTATCAGGTAGGCATGGCTTATTTGATAATCTAACCCTAACCCTAACCCTAGTTTTTGGTTGTTTATTTGTTTTCTAAAATAAATCAACCTGTATGACTGTTTTGTCCTTCATAGTATGCTGGGTTTTTTTTGAACGAAGGCGTTTTCCCAAGACCTCCGGAAACACGCCCAATGATGTCGTGGTAACGAAACCCCTGGAATTTAGTGCCTGCCCTATAAATTAGACATGTTAGTGTTGGGAAAAATCTTGATATGTGCTCTTATTATATGAACTATTACAACATATATAACATATAACATATATATATATATAATGTTAGACACCTTGAGACAAGTATTAACAGAGATAAGGTGGTTTATTGGGTTTATTGAAGTTATAATACTCAGTACTCAAAACTCTAAGAATCTGAGAAAAACAAGAAAAGGGGAACTGTCCTTTAGAAGAGAGGAACTAAGGCTTAAAAATAAAAATGCATGTGCAGGCCCAATCTGGACAAACAAGACAGACTGAGATCACAAGTCTAGCAAACTTTAGGAGTCAGCATAAACAGACCTCCACATATATGCTAAACAAAATTATAAAATGCAAAAGCTTAGCTTAGTAATAGTGCAGTACACTTATACTAATCAAACAAAGTGTAATAATAAGTCAAATACCACTAATATATGATCCAGTTGATTCTGGACCAGAGGGTTATTTTATTTGTGTGTGTGTGTGTGTGTGTGTGTGTGTGTGTGTGTGTGTGTGTGTGTGTGTGTGTGTGTGTGTGTGTGTGTGTGTGTGTGTGTGTACGTATATGGGCGTATGATCAGTGGAAATCATATACAGACAAAATATAGAAAAAGATAGATGATAACTCACTCATTGTAACTGTAAAGGGAGATTGGGAGATTGTTCCACGAGACACGTCTTCTGTGTGATACGTGACATGGAAGAGTACGAGAAGTTCTTGAGCACATTTTTAACAACAGTTTTGACAATGCAGCATATTTTTTAATTATAAAGGCAGAAGTAAGTCGGGAAAAACAACAGAAAAAACTAAAGGCCAGACTTGGTTTTCGGTAAAAGGGCAGACTTGTTTTTCGGGGAAATGAGGGGGGTCACGGGGCGATTCTGTAGAGTCAGGGAAAAAACCCAGACAGGTCAGGTGGATTGACGTAAGAAGGTATAGACGCACCTAGAGGTGCCAGGTTATATATTGAGGAGACTCCTTTGGAGGGAGCTCTTGCTCTTGCTTGCTTGCTTTTTTGTGTTTGAACTCTTTTGGGTGGCATGGGTTCTTTTGGGTTTTTGTTCGATTACTTTTGACTTTTGACTCAATGGAATTGTTGGCTGATTGGCGGCAATAAAGAAGTTTGCTCATTCTCATCCAGGTTTGGAAAGTCTTCTCATTGTTTAATTTGTATCAATTATAGTGTAACAGTAAAGTTTAGTTTAGATAAATTGTTTAATAGTTAATGCAAATGGTTAATTTTATAGTAACTACTTAAATAGTTCATTTAAATAGTATTCAATATTCGGCTAAAAGTCTAAAAGTGCGATTCACCCTGTGATGTGTCCACTCGGAGGCGGGCTCTGAGTTCCGACATTAGCTAACTAGCAAGCTAAACCTGCTAATTCTTAGTTAGCGTCTTACCTGAAACCATTGCAAAGAGTCTCACCTAACTGACTGTAACCACAACCATCTTCTGTTGGTTTGGAAAGGTCTTTATGAACAATTTTAAAGCAGCACAATGTAACCTTGAAAAAAATCTGCCTTGCTCGATCGTCTCCAGCTTTGTTTCTGGACTTAGGAGGCACGGCTGACGTCAGAGTGACGCTGTCTGTTGCTGACAAACTAAATACTGTGACTTCAGATACATAGCTCCAACTGAGCAGAGTGTTTCTTTTTAGCAGTGTGAGAGAGCCAGGAGGCAGTGAGGTCGTGATGTCTTACTAATGACTGGGTACAAGAGAGTAGACGAGAACTGGGTGCGGTGGAGAAACAGTAGCTGGTGGAAACAGTGGCGTAAGCAGCTACTGCTAAAGAGGGAGTTCCCTGAAGGCTTTAGGGAAGGTTTGGGAGCTGGGGGTTCTGCTGGAAAAGCATTTATGAGCCTTCCTGAAGACATAACATAAGCAAGGGGCCTGAGCAGGGTCGACTGAGCATCCTGTGCTTTCAGCTGCAAAGAATTAAATTCTCATTTTGATCAAATGCTTGAATGTTGAAAAACTATTTCTAATACATGCGTAGAAAAGACAGATACACGTTTGCACACTTTTCAGTACAGTTTCAGAAAGAGCAAAGAAAACAATTTCAGCAAAAAGCAGCAGGGCGGAGGTTAAATCTCCTGCGATTTTTGCTCATTCGTGAGCATGCTCAGTGATACAATGTACGGGTTTACACACTGTCAGTGGAAATGTTGAGCACAAAGTTACCATTGTACAGTGTTAAGCACTTCAGAGATCGTTCACAGTTTGATTATGCCATGCAGCTGCACAAAGACGCACTGTGTTTAGCGCGACTGGCGTAGTCGTTATTATTGTCAGCTACGGAAGAAACCAACAGAATCCCCAAGATATAATAGGACACATGTTTCTAAAACCTTTGGTAAGGAGGTCCAGACGTCAGCATTTCCTGCCCTTCCTGACCCCTCCCCTCCTCCGTTCTCCTCATCTCCTCTCCAGGACGTTGTCAGTGTCCTGAAAACAAATGGGCAGCAAGCATGTGGTCCCAGATATTAGGAGTCACAGGGGTCAGAATCCAAGCAGGGAAGTAAAGCAGGTATAAACATGGATGTATTCCCTGTTACAAGACACACACACACACACACACACACACACACACACACACACACACACACACACAGTACAAGTAAACGCTGCTCAAGCATCTGCCATTGGACACTTTCACGTCTGGACAAGACAGAAGAGTTACACTCCTTCTTTACGCACACATCAACCCAGAATAAATAAACATTTGTTTCTCGACAGTTTGGTAATAATTACAGTGCCTTCAGCGGCACCACCCTGCCGCTCGGTGAGTCGAAACACTAGTGTGACTGTCAGCAGCCCACAGAGCAGCTCTTTGTGCTGAGGAGTCAGAATGCAGTCCTGCTCTCGTTCACACAGTGCGACCCATCCGCCTGCTGTTTTTCTTACAAAATGCTGATAGGTGAGTGAGATCATACAGCAGCACTGTTTATGATGAATGTCGTGAGTCTCTCAGAGTGATGTGCTGCAGCTCATACTAAGTCTGTTCACACAGCATGGAGTGACTTGGGAGTACAGGAATACAGTACTGTAGTAGTGTAACGCATGACGGAGCCCCCTGGTTTTCCCCGAAGCTTTATATACGAGGTACTGCAAAGTAAACATGAAACCCGGCACTTACCATGAGTTCAATATGAATTCGATTAAGGCCTGTGAGGTTTGGATTGTTTTACACAGAAAGTAGGGGGAAGGGAAAAGAGGTTCTGGAAAGTTTTAAGGTGATTTTCTCTCCAGATGGAGGACTTTTCCCGCACCAGTCACCTCTCACCCTTCAATCTTACTCACCCCCAAGGTTGCACAATGCAGTGAGGAAAATACAATACAAAAAATACCACCTATGTACATATATGTGTCACTAACACAGATAATGCATCCTGTCTCATACATCTTCTTGTAGTAAGCGAAATTAGTTTGTAATTTTAATAAGGAATGATAGTGAGCCATAAAAGTTTCTTTTTTAACACAGTACTGTGGGGGTTTTTTTTTGTTTTTTTTTTGAGGACCTTACATATCCTCACAGAGTTCTCTCCAAGAGAATGTAGGTTGCCGTTATGGATTATAGCCAGACCTGTATTTTTTATTCCACTCATGCCTGGACTCCTCTGAGGATCTTTGTGAATTGGAGCGCTAAGGGATGCTGAGTTGGTTTGCAGTTTGATTTGATGTTACTGTGCAGATTTCAGGTCGGTTGTAAAACCAGAGCCTCGTAGAGGAAAGCAAAACAGAATTCTTTGGCTCTATAAAACACCAGAGTAACATTCCAGGTTGTCTTCACACAGAAAAAAAATCTACATGCTACAGCTGCTTTAAATAACATTAACAAACAAACAGCGCCTGGCTCAATCCCTGAGCGGTCTTAATTATTTCTAATAAAGGGGCCTAGTCGATGGTGCACTTCATTATGAATGTTTTATGGGTGAGAATAGCCATGAATCAAGCAGCACCACCACCACTCGCTTAATTTACTGATTATCTGTTTTCATGTCTGAGTTCATTATGGAGTGATGTAATATTTCGACTTTGCCTGAAGCTGATTCACATTAAACGGAGCCTTCTATACACTACCTAGGCTGTGTGTAACAAGTACACACAGTATAGACATGCATGCTTTTTATTTTCCTCATGATTGGCTTTGTATTTATGTGTCAGTAACTCCGAGCTCATTTGCAACCACGTTAACGGTTGCTAAATACACAGAAGGTTGTCATACACAGTGCCTTATTCTGTCTTATGTGTCCTATAATTACCAGCATAGCATCACTACCAGAACAAAATATCAGCAAACCAATGTAACCACTATTTATAGGCTGAGGTCCATAATTGTGTAGCACGAACACAAGCTGACGGTTTGCTTAGAAAGTAAAACGGTTGCCATGGTGATCCTTCATAGAAATGTAACATGTACAGATTTATTTTTTTTTTAATGCTTAGAACTGGCTGAGTGGAACTTTCTGCAGCTTTACTGTGGTTGTTTCTCATTTCAGACATGTGATAGGCCACTGAAAGCAGCAGGGAGAGTTGGAGTTGGGATTGAGGGATTGAGACGAGGGGAAGATTCGTGAAAGTGTATAAAGAAAGGCATGCAAAGTTCCTCATGAGATCTGTAAACATAAACTGGGCCATTCATCATCCTTCGTAGCCATCAGACATGGCTATAGCCAAACACACACACACACACACACACACACACACACACACACACACACACACACACACACACACACACATATCTATATAAACATACAGTGTAAATAGGCTACATCCTGTATGAAAATGTATACATTGCTTGTTATGTACAAAACTAAGGCACGATCTTGCACAATTTAAACAACATGCTGTGTAGCTCTCTCATATATTTGCATTTGTAAGAGCAAAAAATGTAAAGTCAGCACAAAAAAAGAAGGAGTAATGAGAAGGTAGTTACATAATAGGTTCAATGTATTAAACTTCAGCCTTTGGGTTTGACTGTACATTTACAACCAGGAGTTAATAAACTCTGTACATGTTGCTCAGTGTTATATAGCTAGTCTTGCCAAACGTGTGGTTCCTGCTGAGCTGGATTGCCGTTGCACTGCCAACATGTGTTGTTTTTTGCTGTAACGTATACTCATTTATGGAAAACGTTCGATAATTCTAAAATATTCCAGAACCTTGGTGTGTGAACCTTGTGTGTGTGGAGTTTGCATGTTCTCCCCGTGCCTCGGAGGTTTCCTCCGGGTACTCCAGTTTCCTCCTCCGGTCCAAAGACTTTGATTTTGATTGGCATCTCTGGAAAATTGTCCGTAGTATGTGAGTGTGTGAGTGAATGAGAGTGTGTGTGTGTGCCCTGCGATGGGTTGGCACTCAGTCCAGGGTGTATCCTGCCTTGATGCCCGATGACGCCTGAGATAGGCACAGGCTCCCCGTGACCCGAGGTAGTTCGGGTAAGCGGTAGAAAATGAATGAATGAACGAATGAGTGAATACAAAAACAAAGTGTCTATTCTTGAATACCGGACAGATGTAAAAAGCATTTCACTGCATGTCGTACTCTGTATGTATGTGTATGTGACGAATAAAATTTGATTTGATTACATTTAAGAAAAGTTGCTAATGTTAGCTAGCAGGATTGTTCTGCAATGTTATTGTTCTCTAACCACAGGTTTATTAACATAACCAAAGTAAAGCAAAGTGTACAGTTTGCAGCAATGAACCTCGATTCAGGATATCTGTACTGCTGAGACGTCATTATTTGCAGTGTGCGCCGTGAAAATGAATTCATAATGGGTCCCTACTGCTTATATAATGCACTATATTACATGAACTGTAATAATAGATGTTTTGGAGCTATCCATTATGTACAAAATGTGAAGCTGTTGTAAATTAACCATATTAATTCCTCTTCCAACTACTTATGTGTTGCTCCTGAATTTCCAAACCTACACTGTTACATGCAAACCTACAAGGGAGAAATATGACTACTGTATATCCAGTCAATTATACAACTAAGTTGTTCAAGCTCTGTGTTTACCCCTGTATATTTCCTCCTAACGTTTCGGTTAGTATTTTAGTCAACTCTAAAACACATCCCGCTTGCTCACTGCTAAAAGATGACTTCACCTCATATGACACTGCATATTTGCATCCTGCATATTTATGTCTAGAATTTTATTGTGGATTAAAAGTGCCGTCCAATCGAGTCATTTTATGTGTCTTTCTATGTGCGTTACTTTCTGGAGTGCCGATACTTATTTCTTCCTTTGCTTTTCTTTTGACCTGCTGAAGCCAAACCACATCCCAGATGATTAGATATGAAAAAGAGTTGCAGATTAGCAGCAATTCACATGTCATATGAAACGACCGAGCATGATTCAATGAGAAAATGACAGCTTGACATGTGAAACTTCATAAGAGATACAGAAAGGCTTCAGTACATGAAATACTGTGTTTCTACTATTGCTTGAAGTCATTTTACTCCAACAGATATGAAGTCTTTGAAAGTTTTGTATTGTGAGCCATTAATGAAAGATTGAAGGCTTTCATGCTGTCTGTGTATAATCCCTGATAAAATCATCTCTTTTGGAAACTATTCTCATACGCATATGTAGGCCACGAAGCTCTATTCCAGTGTTAAAACTGCATGGAGGGTATTTCCAGGGGTCATAGTGAAGTGACTTCTAGTATGTAGATTGCGTAGGAGGTTGTAAAATGTGCATTAATCTCTATCGCTTGGCTCAGGCCTTTGGAAACGCTTGCCTATGAGACCTAGTGCTGTTGCTCAGCTCAGTTCAAGAGTGAAAGCAATGGGAAACAATTCATTTCCTGTGTATATACTATTGGAAGAGGGGGAAGAGTCTGTTGTGTTTGAGTTTTTTTTTCTGATGAGATTTGTGCTGAACAGGTGGCTGAATTTGCACAGAGTCAGACATCACGCAGCCAAAGCCTGGGAAAATCTGTAGCACTGCTGGCAGCCAAACATCCTCATGGGGTTATGAATCATCTAAGCATTTTCTACAACCTTTCCCATTTTCCCATTTTCCTATTTTCCTATTTTTTTTTCTTTTTTTTTGGCAGCTGTGTAAGATTCAATCAACTTACCAGTCATATATCTGTGGTGTATCATAGCATTTGTCCTGTACATTAGCAGCATACAGTGGACAGTCTACACAACTACACAACTCAAATTAATCTTTGGTAAATCATGGAAAATCTTTTTCCACATTTAATGTGATTATAATCAGAAACCCCACTGTTCTTTCTGTAGGATTTTTTTTTTATTATTTACATAATCTTGGTTTCATCCAACTGCTAAATAATTTCCAAATATTAGCTGCAACATGTAACACTGTGAAAGGCTACCATCAACAAATAGAAAAATCCCAGAGAACAGGATGTCCCTCCGAAATCTCCTAAAGGAGGCTGCCAGGAGCTCTACAGCAACATGAGAAGAGCTGCAGGAATATCTGGCAACACTGATTAGTCTCTGTGTGTGACACCAATCTCATGTATTCTTCACATCTGGGTTATGGGGTTGGCTGTTTAGACACCAAAATAAATGAATGAATGAATGAATGAATGAATGAATGAATGAATGAATGAATGAATAAATAAATAAATAAATAAATAAATAAATAAATAAATAAATAAATAGAAGATCCAAGCCTGCCTAAATCAACAAACGCCATGTCGCAAAATGTATTATGGTGTGAGGAGACCAAGGTAAAACTTCAGAACTTTCATCATAATTCTACAAGATCTTTGGCATAAAAACAAGACAGCTTACAGTATCACCCACAGAACCCCATACCCACAGTGAAGCATGGTGGTGGCAGCATTATCCTATGGAGCTTTTTTTTCCTAGCTGAGACTTGGAATCTTTTACTCAGAAAAGAGAAAATAATGGTTAGCATAAAATACTAATCTATTTTGGAACAAATCCTGAACAATCTCAGCCTCCAGTGTGATAACAACTCAAACACAAATCCAGTTCTACAAAGAAACAGCTTCAGGAGAAGAAGATACATGTTCTTGAAATGTCCAGTCAGAGCGTTAATCAAAATCCTAACAAAAACAATGTGGAATGATTTGAAGAGGGCTGTTGTACAGGACACACACACACACACACACGCTTTACAGCTGGAGCATCTTTACACAGAAGAATGGAATAAAATTGGCAAATCTAAATGTGTTAGCTTGATAGACTCTTATGCAAAAGAGTTCTGTATGAAAAGAAAAAGATGCTTTAACATAGCATTTGTTAGTAAATAGTAAAACATTCCTTTTTTTCTGAATTACACAAAAGCTGTAAGAGCTAAATGCATCATACATCATGCGACTCTTTTTCTGTTTTCAGTTTCATACTTCGGGGATAGTTACTGCCGGATGGATGTGGTGCAGGATCTGTTAAGTTTTCATCTGTCACTCCAGTTTAAGACGAGCAGACGCAGTGGGCTGCTTCTCCTAGCTGCTGGAAACAGAGACTACTTGTCTCTGGAGCTCGTCAATGGCAGGTTACAGGTGAGAAGCGCAAATACATTGTTATGGGACCAAACAATATTGTTTCTTTAATATATATCAACAATACTATGGCATATCAATCCTTAAATTCTTTATTGTTGATAACAGATGATCAAGTTTATGTGTAATTCAATTATATTTCTCTTTTTTTTGGAAAGACTCTGTTTGTATTTCAGTAATTTGGTTTGGGATGCATTCTATTTATTTAGACTTGTATGTTGTCCTCATGTCTCCTTTAGTAGGAGTGAGCTGAACATCTGAGTTTATATCTGTCAGCACTTAAAGAAAATATTTAGACTCAAGGCCAAATGACACCAGGCATATGTCTGAAGTGGTTGTCCTTTGTGTGTGTGTGTGTGTGTGTGTGTGTGTGTGTGTGTGTGTGTGTGTGTGTGTGTGTGTGTGTGTGTGTGTGTGTGTGTGTGTGTGTGTAGGTTTGTATTACATTAATCCTAATGCCTTGCAGAAGAAATGTAATAAATATATAAATAAATAATGCTTAAATTTGTGCTCGATTCCACAGGCAAGAATAGATATGGGATCAGGGGAAGTGTTGCTGAGCTCCTCCTCTGGTGTGCAACTTAACAATCTTATAGATCATCATGTTTCTCTTTCGCTACAAGAAAACAAACTCACCCTGATCGTAGATCAGATTTTTTCAACATTCGCTGACATGCCTGGAAAGGAAGAGGACCTCAGTATTGACATGGGAGTGTTCCTTGGAGGCGTAAGAGACTTGGATGTTGAATACCTCAGCACCGCTGTCCCCTTCCTCCGTGGCTGTATGAGTGAAATAAAGTTCGAGTCTCATCGGTTTAATATTTTATCATCAGCTGTACCTGTCTGCCATGACACTAAAGACGGTTGCAGCAGTGAGTTTGAAGCAGGAGACGGGGAGGCTACCAACTTTATCAGTCCAGAGTCTTTTGTATCCTTCCCAACCTGGACTAGATCTAACAGCGGTCCTCGCAATATAGAATTTCTGATGAAAACTACTATTGAAGATGCTCTGCTTCTCTTTCATCCAGGTGACGGGTCTGATTTCATTGCATTGGGTATAAATGGAGGGTACTTAAAAGCTGTGGCAGATTTGGGCAGTGGCATGAAAATTCTGTACAACACGAAAGAAAAGCTGGAAGATGATCAGTGGCACAGGATAAGAATGCAGCTTGATTCAAACACTTTTGAGATAACAGTGGATAGTCAGTCGGTCTCGGCTCCTCTAGATGGATCAGAAAAACTGGACCTTGTGGGAAATTTGTACTTAGGAGGTATCCAGGGGAAAATGAAAGATGTGTTCCGTGATAGCCATCTGACTCGTATGGAAGAGGAGATAACATCAGAGTCTTTCATTGGCTGCTTAGGAGAAATCAAGGTGAACCAGAAAGAAAGAAGTCTTCAGGATGCCCTGATCACCAAAGATGTTCATGTCAAATGTGAAGGAGAAGATTATGAAGAATATTCCACCTATTACGATGAAGCGTCCACAACTACAGCCCCGCCACAGATAACATATGTTTATGTAACCCCAGATTATAGACACTGTTTACCAACAGAAGACATGCCAGAGATTTTTCGAAATGTCTCTAAGCTCTTGGACATCACCCCTCTCCTGGTTCCAGAGGGGGGAGAAGCTTTTATAGATATACACAACCTGAACCCAACGCTCAATCTAAATGCTGCAGGAATACGACAGTCGCAAATTATCTTCACCCTTCAGAGTGATCCTTGGTTTGGGCTAGTAGACATGAACATCAACACTAGGCGCACTCAGAAATTTACACTTCTAGATGTTGTGAATAAAAAGATTAAGTATCTTCATGATGGTATTGAAAAGCACAATGATCAAATCCAACTAGAAGTGGTTGCTCATGGTTCCAACCTCCCAGAGTGTTTGAAAACCCCCCACCAATACACACTTCCAGTGGAAATTCTTCCTGTCAATGACATACCCCAGCTTAGCGGTGGAGACATTGCCATCACAGCAAATGGACGCACTCGTTTAAGCCCCAACCTTGTCAAAATTGCTGATTCTGACAAGCGGTGTGACAAGTTGATTGTCACTGTTACCTCTGATCCAGACCCTCATGGTTACATTCAGAATTCAGAGCACCCTGGAAGGAACCTGAGAGAGTTCACGTGCAGACAGCTCAAGGATGGACTTATTTACTATGTCCACAAAGGAGGCTCAGTGGATGCACTTACCCTAAAAGTTTCAGACAGTAATCAGAACAGCCATTCAGCCACCTTTGGGCTGGCAGTAACTCAGCCACAGTTGAGCCTGGTGACAAACACAGGGCTACAACTCATTCAGGGAGGCAACTCCACCATAGGGATAGAGAACCTGGCTGTGTCTGCCACTCCCAAAAATGGAGATATCATATTCAATATCACGCAACCGTTGAGATTTGGAGAACTGAAAATGATTGGACATGACAGTGTGCCAAAGAGAGTGACACAATTTTCTCAGTCTGATCTGGAGCAGAATAGACTTATGTACAGTACTACAACATCAGCTCAACTGGAGGCCACAGAAACAGAGTATATGCGTTTTAACATTCAGCTCGGACGGTTATCTCTTCCAGACAATACATTCGTCATTAAGATCATGCCTGCTCAGATAGTAACGGTAAATATCGTCCCTCTTGAAATCGTATCAAGGGAATCAAGAGTTATCAAACAATCTGAGTTAGAAGCTATGATAAAAGGGAAAAATATTGACTCGGCTTTTATCAGATACGTCATTTGGAAGCGTCCGATACTAGGTTCCTTGATGTTGCGGGATAGAGATCTTTCAGATAAAGACAGCTTCACCCAACATGATATTGAGGCTGGACATATCAGTTACAGACCCACAATTCACAGGGCTTTTGATACGGAGGACAATTTTCAGTTTAAGGTTTTCGCAGAGGATGAGTACTCTCAATTATACACATACCCAATCAGTGTCAAGGCTGTCTCCAATATACCTGTACTAACAAATGAGAGACTGCTGGTGCTAGAAGGGAATGAAAGTGGCCTTAGTAAAGAACACCTCTGGGTGCAGTCTCCGCAGTCCACAGACTTTGTCTACAGGATCATAGAAGACCCTGTGCATGGACATCTCATTCGGGACTCGCCTCCTGGCGTGCAAAGGTTCGACGGTGCAATTCAAGTCTTCAGTAACGAAGATATACTCTTAAACAGGCTCATCTATAAACACGATGGCTCAGAGACCAACCATGACCAATTCACCTTTCTCGTCTTCGAAGTAAATACAGCTAGCGCTAATGTTCAGACCGGAAGACAGGAGGTGCTCAAAGGAACGTTTAATATAGCAATTCAATCCAGAAATGATTATGTACCTCAAAGAGTCATTAATAAACCTTTTCATGTGGAAAGAAATGGCCAACGTTTACTGACCACTGATGACATACTATTCAGGGATGATGACTCCGGCTTTAATGACACTCAACTGGTTTATGTTCGAATGGGAATTCTCTCAGGTAACATCGTGTCTTCGACAGACACTTCACAACCTCTCTACCGCTTCACACAGGCAGACCTGAGAGATGGGAATGTTCTCTTTGTCCATCATGGTGCTGACCGGGATCTGTTTCAGCTTCAAGTGTCTGATGGATTGCACAAGACCACAGCACTGTTAGAGGTGCAGGCAGGTGATCCGTACCTGCATGTAGTCAATAACACAATGGTTGTCATGGACTACGGCAGCACCATGACTCTGGACACCAGTCTTCTGGGCACAGAGTCCAACATGGACATTAGGAGTGCTTCAGAAATGATATATGAAATAAACACTCCTCCTAGAGATGGCAGAATTATAGTCAGTGGTGTTGAGGCTAACCAGTTCACTCAGGAAGACCTCAAGAAAGGTGTAGTTTCCTATGAGCACAGTGACCAGAGCCTCCGGTCCACGGACTCCTTCACCTTCACCGTGAGCGCAAAGAACATGTCAATGAAAGGCACTTTCAGAATTAAGATACTCAAGCAAGGATATATGTCTGAACCTCAAGTTACCTCCAACGTAATGCTCATTGCATATGAAGGTGAACATTCAGTCATCGATCAAGATCATCTCAGGGTAAGGGCGTATTTGAGGACATCTTATTTCTCGTTTGGTTTACAACTTTATGACGGCTTTTTATAATAAGAATACCACAATTAATGGGGTACAAAATTATTCATCAGTGCAGAATCGCATAAAATCGCAACATAAAACTTAGAGTATCGGTTTGATAAAGTACATAAAGTGTGTAACACATAAACTGTATGGAAATTATGTTGAAAGAAGTGTAAATATGTTTCGTCAAAGCTTAAACTGACCTGACTGTAGTACATCCACTATTATTCATTTTTCTTGACTCGCACGTCAAAGCGAGATTTAAATCTCACAAGGTGATAAATGGTCATTCGAGTGCAGAGAAAAGCTTACATTTGTGAAATCTGATTCATTTAAATGAGGTCAAATATTTAACAAATGTTTAAAAATGGTTTTAAGCCTGACAATTAGATTAATGACAGGTTGAACTTTCTATTTGAATCACAAGACCCTGTCTTTAATATTATTCAGGTTCATGACATGCATAATAGATGGTAAAAAATAGAGCCTGCTTACAATTTCTGTGCCAGCTTTCCCTAAAATCTATCATTATAAGCTATGAGTCCATCTGAATAGGAGACTGAATTGTCTGAACATGTATTTATACTAAACTTAGGGATTTAAAAAGAATGCATATGACCTGAAGAGAAACACAGATCACATTTTTACAGTATATAAAGTATAATTATATTAATATGTTATCTAGTGGCTCGGTGGCTTAGAGGTTAGCACGTTCGCCTCACACCTCCAGGGTTGGGGGTTCGATTCCCGCCTCCGCCTTGTGTGTGGAGTTTGCATGTTCTTACCGTGCCTCGGGGGTTTCCTCCAGGTACTCTGGTTTCCTCCCCCGGTCCAAAGACATGCATGGTAGGTTGATTGGCATCTCTGGAAAATTGTCCGTAGTGTGTGAGTGTGTGAGTGAATGAGAGTGTGTGTGTGCCCTGTGATGGGTTGGCACTCCGTCCAAGGTGTATCCTGCCTTGATGCCCGATGACGCCTGAGATAGGCACAGGCTCCCCATGACCCGAGGTAGTTCGGATAAGTGGTAGAAAATGAATGAATGTTATCTAGTAGCAATTTAAGATTTATGTCATCGTACGTTTCTTTCAGGTGGAGCAGGCCGACATCTCGCCTACTGAGATAGTGTTCAGCATTAAAGAAACTCCATTGCTCGGCCATTTGGTCAAACTGACCAATGATACAGAAAGCACAATGTCTCCTGTGCTGGACTATATCCAGTCTTTCACACAAGAGGACATAAACATGGGCACGGTCTTATATGTGTCAGTCTCACTACAGGGTCAAGACAGGTTCATTCTAGATGTCAGTAATGGCTTCACTACAATCAAGGACCTCGAGGTGCAGGTAGAGGTCATGCCCCGGATCATACCTGTCCAAGTGGCCAACCTCACAGTGAGGGAAGGAGATGCCGTGACTCTTTCCGAAGACATTCTCAACATCACGCACCCTTTCTACCGGTCCGTTCATATCGAATTCCTTATGGAGGAGGCACCTCTGCATGGACAAATCAGATATCAGAACAGAGATGAAGAAGGGCTTGTGTCTTTCACCTGGGATGATGTGAGTACACGTTATTTTCTCTGTTTGCAGAGTGCTATGTGGATCCCACCATTCTGTTCTGCTCGGAAATCTTTCATAACCCTGATGACAAAAAGGCAGGGAAAACTGAGGATATTTTTGTATCAATTAAAAAGACGACGACTGAAACGTATATTATTTGAGACAAATAGATTTTCTCTCCAGATTAACGACATCATTTAAACCAGACAAGCATAAAATAAAATACCGTCTTAATTATAAGCCATTCACTGAACAATAGCCATGCCAGACTTTAATCATGCCACTTGTTTGTAATGCAGAGCATTGGTGCTCTTTGTGTTCCAGTGACAAAAGGAATCAATGTCTTCCCTCTTTCTTCCTTTCTATTTCTCACATCTCACAGTGTTCACAGTGATCTTAGTGCTCTTTGAATCCTCTCAGAATAGGCTTTGCCGAAGCTGCTATCTGTGGGATGCTTACCGCATTGGTCCAAATGTCTGCTAGTGGAAAGTGTGAGAGTAAAATAACTGGTCTCTGGTGGAAAAGCACTAAGTGCTGAGCAGTGCTGAGCCTCAGGGAGGTGGTTAGACACTGTTCCTAACGGTAAAGTATGGGGCTTGGCCTCAGCTCCTCCTCTGTGTAAGAACCAGTGGAAACTCTGACGGAGATGTCCGGTTGCCCCAAGCCAAAATAAACTGGCCCATATAATCCTATAATAAAGCGTCCACACACAGCTCTGACTGTGCAGTGCCAGCCTGTCAATAACTCCTCTGTTAGGACGGACTGTGTAGTTCCAGATTGGGAGAATCGTAAACCTGAACTTCGTTTTGATTCAATGTCGTAATAAACGGACTGGAACAGAAAAATTGAAAGTGAAATGTTCTGTAGTTTTATTTCGGTGTTTGTGTATGATATTTCTAGGATTATTCGATTATACTAGGAGCTGCTTTGAATCAGAAGGTTTCCATGAGAAAAACCTACAAACCCTTACTCATCCTTAACCTCTGCTACTTTTCACATAAATTGAGATCTCTTAGGAGAATTCTTGTGAGATCCTCTTGGATACATTAGGGATAAATGTCAGGGTTTCAAAGTACCTCAAGAATTTCACGCCACCCGACACCTTGAAATCTTGCTAAACGCTCATCTGCAAAATGTATGGACAAATAAAGTCTAGTCTACTGAAATGTTACAAGTTTTTCTTTCTCTATAGCATCCTTTTTGTTCTGTCTTTAGAGAGCGCTTTGTTCCATAACACCAGAAGCCGTAGATGACAGAATTCAGCAGCGGTCTAAATGAGTTCCATATTGAGAGAGAGGGGGGAAAAATTTGCTAACTGGCTGTGCAAACAGCTGAAACCTGAGAATAATGGTCCCTAAATGAAGGAGGCCTGCATCATTCTCATTATCAGGCATCAGTAAGAATTTCTCCATTCACTCATGCGGGACCAGTGGCTCTTTTCATGCTACTGTACTGTGCATGTGGCTCGGTGTAATATCAAACCAGGGCAGTTGCAACAGTTTGTGTGTTCCTCAACAGACTCCTACTATTAGGCTTGGCATGAGACGTAACAGCCACTAGGACTTGGAATTCATGAGTGTGAAACAGAACGAGTCGAACAAATGTGTCAAAATAAGTAGAGTCGCTTTTTTTCTAAAAGACCAGGGCACCAGATAAACACTTGCAATCAGAGAACATACTAAGCTGTTCCCTTGGTGAGGCGGCAATCATCTGGAGGCCATTTAAAATCTGCACACAGCACTGTGTTCAATCTGCTATCATTTCTTTGTTACAGCCCCTGGGGTAAAAGCACATCAACACATCAGCATTAAACGCCTACAATAAATGTATATAAACACAAGCTTTGTTTATATCTGCATGAGTGTGCAATGATTAAATATTACTCTTATAATCCAGCCCAGGTTATGAGAGATATTCCTTTGCTGTAGTGTAGTATGGTGTGTTCTAACTATTTATATTAGCTTATTGCTACTTTAATGTGCTCTTCGATGTGTAGGATGTGATTGTTTGTTGTACATCTTGCTGTGTTAAGCGGCAGCTCCCTACAGTCTGAACATACAGTTTCTATTTCCTGTGCATGAGTATGCTTCTATTATTATTATTATTATTATTATTATTATTATTATTATTATTATTATTATTATTATTATATAAAGTATGTCTGAGTTGTGTGCTTTCTCTACTGTGCTGTATTCAGGTGCAGCAGGGAACTGTCTACTACCTTCATGACAGCAGCGAGTCCACAAAGGACAACTTCACGTTCATAGCCACTGCTTTTGAGTTAATGCGCCGCAGTCTCCCCATCACCATCAGCATCACGGTGATCCCTGTCAACGACGAGGCGCCGCAGCTGATACACAACACAGGCCTGGAGGTACAGTACAGCGTTAAATATCTCAGCTCCACTTGTTATAACTCCGAAATCTTTCTAGAATTAAAGGGTGACTCAAAAACCTCAAAGGCTCTGGAGCAGATACAGGGTTGGAAAATACCAACAGGAAAAGTTGAGTATCTTTTTTGTTTTGTTTTCCGACGTTGTCTGTGGTCTCACATCAGCTTGGGAGCTCATATTTTTGGAAAAACCATGTCTGTGGCAGGAATTTGGATTTTAGGAGACAGATCAAGCCAGCCAATCATCATTCTCCATTACTTTCCCACAGAATGTGAAGTAATGATATGCCTTTTTCCAGGCGTACACTGTGTATACTATCTCTCTCTCTCTCTTTTTTACTCCTCGCTTCCCTGTTCTTCTCCCATGTATTCATTTCTTTGCTTTCGAGCTAGCATTGATTTAAAGCAGGAAAGTTCAGTGTTGTCTGACCTACAGCAGATGATCAGACATGATGAATAACATAGTGAGGACACAGGCTCAGGGCCTCAGATCCTGTCCAGTCAGACTCCAGCTGGTGTTCATTAGAGATCCTTCCTCCAAACACATACTCAGCACCGTGTCTGTCTGCCTCGTGCTCTTATTTAATGCGAAGCCTCAATCATACGCCTATCTCATTTATTTAACATGCACAAGTACAACAGGATCTCTCTCTCTCTCACACACACACACACACACACACACACACACACACACACACACACACACACACACACACACACACACACACACACTGCACATTCTCATTCCAGCAGCCTGTGGAGTCTCTGCATTATCTAAAATCTAGGAGACCCAGTAGTTCAATCAGACACTGATTACTAATTGCTCTAATGATGGCTTGTTAAGTCTCTTTCAAGCACAGCCCTTCTCCCACTGTGAGCTTAAATTAAATTTGCTGCACAGCTTCTGATCAATGTTATATGCGTTATACATTGTGTAAAAATATAAATTTCCAGCACGATTTCAATCACAGTTTGGACACAAATATATAGTAACACTGCCACCAAGTGGTGGAAGACGTGTCATTAAATCTGCAGTGTTCATTTGTGTGGTAGAAATACTAGTGACACCTTCAGTCCAGACATGGGGAAGTGCAAAGTTAATGTGACTAATGCTGTGAATTATTAGGGCCCGAGCACCGACTGGTGCAAAGCCCTATTGTTTTTGCTCAGGTTTATTATTTTCTTCTTTTTTTGTGCACAAATTGGCCAATTGGGGTCCCTTAACATGCTCGAAAACTCTTAAAACTCTTTGGCACACATGTCAGAGTCAGGCGACGCTAGGCTTGGGCAAAGGCTGGAATACGGGCGTGGCAGGGGGGCTCTGTAGCGCCCCCTGTAATGCAAAAACAAACATTTGTGCAAAGATCGAGCAATTATGTACGCACATGTACGAGAGTTGGTACGCATCGACCCGAACAACTTTCGCGCTCTAAACTATGAGCTCCACCCAACAGGATGCGTGTGAATGTTTTCACAGTGCATGCGGTGAACTTTTAAATACTCCTCCTAGGGAATTCATTGATTGACACCAAACGTGGTGAACATGATGCCGAGACATTGCACTTGCTAAATTGTGAAGGGATTTTTGATATCTCGAACGGTGCTGCCATGGCGAGGCGACTAAGTAATGGTGAATACAGAGAAACAGGAAATGTCTAATATCAAAGCAAAAAATGTCTTATTGGGATGACACGCGGTGTGTATGTTCGGCCAAGGATTCCGATCGCATCGATGTGCCTATTGTGAGTCTTGGGTATAGCGCCACCAACAGGCCCCAGGAAGTGTGTCAGTCACAAAGGTGGATTTTTTCACAGTCGCATGCATTGAACATTTAAATACTCCTCCTAGAGGATTTATGCGATTGAATCTAATGCGAAATTACAAACGGATTTTTGATATCTCAAAAAACTTTGCCATGGCATCGTGTCAAAGTTTACTTTTATTTCATGGATATCCACAATGCAATAACTAGCCTTCACAAAAAAAAATTCTAAATCAAAAAGTCTAATGCATATTAAATCATGGTCTATTTTTCCTCCTAAGCAAGCATTTGACTTTTTGCTATCACATTGATGGTGCTTTCAGTTTGTAACAGACTGTTTTTAGAATTCATTCATTTTCTACCGCTTATCCGAACTTCTCAGGTCACGGGGAGCCTGTGCCTATCTCAGGCGTCATCGGGCATCAAGGCAGGATACACCCTGGACGGAGTGCCAACCCATCGCAGGGCACACACACTCTCATTCACCCACGCAATCACACACTACGGACAATTTTCCTGAGATACCAATCAACCTACCATGCATGTCTTTGGACCGGGGGAGGAAACCGGCGAGGCACGGGGAGAACAGGCAAACTCCACACACACAAGGCGGAGGCGGGAATCGAACCCCCAACCCTGGAGGTGTGAGGCGAACGTGCTAACCACTAAGCCACCTGTGTTTAGAATTAAACAAACTAATTTCTATGCACTGCATATTTTTTAAGTGTAGTGAGACTTATTGTGCAAGGCATGGAGGCTTAGTGGTTAGCACGTTTGACTCAAACGTCCCGGTGTTAAGAGTTTGATTCTCATATCTACCCTGTGTGTGTGTTTGGAGTTCCAATGTTTCCTCTGTGTATTCTGGTTCCCAGTCCAAATACATGCTTTTTAGAATGATTGGCATCTTGTCAAACTTGTTTGATGAGTTGGCACTCCGTCCTGTGTGTCCTGTGTGTCCAGTGTGTCCCCTGCCTTATTCCTCTTGAGACTTTGGGATTGACAACTGGTTCTCTGTGACTCTGTGTAGGATAACAACTATGATGGATGGATGATGGCAAAAACTTAAATCTATGTAGGCAGCATGTTGGTGCACAGCTCCATCTCTATTGATTCTGACCTCGAGTCGATCTCGGTGTGGTTTCTGTACATGTTCTCCACATATCTGGGTGGTTTTCTTTGGGGTTATCCATTTTCACTCATGTCCTATCTATGGTGTACTGTATGTGGTAGCTTAGTGGTTAAGGTGTTGGACTACTGATCAGAATTTTGGGAGATTGAATACCAGATCCATCATGTTGTCACTGCCAGACCACAAATTGCATCTAATCTACAAATCAGTTAAAAATGTATGTTGTTCCCGAGAAGGGTCATAAATGTTCCTGGAATGTACATCAGATCCAACTGTGACCCTGACTGAGACAGGATCTGGGCATTGACATGGAATCCATGCAATAATCTATTACCTGTCAATCTATATTTGGGGTGTAGACCACTTCAGGCCTTCCTCCTGGCTTAGTTTCTGACAGATTACTCTGAATATTTTGTAACACATTGTTCATGGTGTTCAAGTAAGTAGGTGCTGTAATGGTAGGCATGTGTTGAATGGAAATAGCTTGGATAAATGTAATGGAATTGTAGTACTTGCTTGTTCAGTCCACTGCTTCATAAATTTCTGTGCCAGCTCCTTTTTTAAACCTCTCTGGTTGTGTCTAGAAAGCAGTAGATGAAGGCAACAGTGGAGAGAGAGAGCCTGAATAAATCGATATGAGCCTTTCAGTACACGCCTCTCTGTTCTCCCTGCTGATTCCTGCTATTTAAGAATGTCTTTCAGGAGCTCTGCTCTCAGCTCGGGCTCTTTCAATTAATGTTCCATTCAGCTCTCCAGCCATTACAGGTCCATTAGAGCTCATCGAGGCCTGAGAGACCTAACCGTTTCAGCAATGCACTTTATCTTTGGATAACATGCCATGATGTTACAACAAACAAAGAAATCCATTTTTAGGGAATCCACAGTCGGTTTGTTTTATTTTTTTTCCGCCCCTAACCATGTTTTGTATTTTCCCTCACCCCTAATCCCTTTCTGCTCAGCTTCTTGTTGGTGAAGAAACAGAAATCACAAGCAAATCATTGAGCGCCGAAGATATGGACACCCCTCCAGACGAGCTGGTATTCAACATCGAGGCAACCACGAGTGGCATCATTGCTCTGAAAGAGTCACCTGATTACAGTGTTGAAAAATTCACCCAAGCTCAGATCAACAATGGCGAAGTCATTTTCCTCCATAAAGGTACTGTAGGCCATTACAAATGTCCTTGTGTTTGCTTGGAGTGGGATAAGTGGATAGAAAAGTTATGAGAACAACGTCAAATTGAATTGATCCTACACGGCTAAACACGTGTCTCTTTTCAACACCATTAAGAGATATTTTTGTTGAATTAGAAGTTGTTCGCTATTATCATCGCCACTGACGGTTGTTGGTTTATTTTCAGCAAGGATGCAAAAATCCTTAATCATAAGATAAAATAAAGATAAAAATGAGATCATATGAAATGGCGAGATAATGCTGCCCTAATATAACAAGATGAAGATAATGTAAGATAAAATATATACCACAGTGTTTAAATTAAATTTTTAATGAAATTATGAGATTATTCTCATGTAAAGCATGAAATATCAGATGAATTTTAGATTTTTAACATTTCTTTAAAACCGTTTTTCACCCTTTAAATGTGCCTAATTTGCATATATGTTTTTCATTTTATATCATATTTGATACTATATTTATTAATTCATTTATTATTGTTTTCACCATTTCAGGAAACCAAAAATGTACCATTCTGCCTTCCATTCAGATACTCAGAAGCATTTCTGTTTGTTTAACTCTTTTTTAATTCCTCCATCAACAACCTTTTTTATTTTGTGATTGTGTGAAGAAAAGAAAAAAAAACAGTTTTACTCAAGTAGTCGTTCCAGGACATTTTAGTATTGATAAAGAAAACCCAGTTCTTATAAAGTGTCCATTTAAGGGACATACATCTATTAAGAAGGGAGAAAACAGCCAAAAGGTGAAGAGGAAGAAGAAATGTATTGTATGGCATTTAGAGATATGCTAACATCTCATACCATCTGCGCTATGTTTACATTTACATTACATTTATTACAATTATACCGATGTTGTCGCATCTCTAATATGATCGGTGACGAACATAATATCTGCAGGATATAGACAAATATCTTAACACATGGACAATGTGTAGGCCTTTAATAGACCAGATTTTAAAAGCGCTCCTTTTTTTATTTATCGGACAACCAATCACAGTCTTCAAAAGAATGTCATACCTAGTAACAGGTTTAGCCCCGCCTCCTCTCTAACTCCCGCCTCCTCTCTAAGATAAAAGTTCTTGTATTTTCCTTTGCTCAGAGTTGCTCTAAGATTGGTCCTGAATCTTAACCTTGAAACTCTTAAGCTAAGATATGAAGTCAAATATGAAGGTTGGCCAAAGTAAGGATGAGATGTTAATGGGTGTGCATGCAGCACTGAGGAACATGTAACTTATAGTGTTTCTTAATCCTGATCAGGGTCGAGGTGGATGAAATGACTTGTTTTGTTTATATTCTGAGAAATACTGTAGTAACAGTAGAACTATCAGCTGCCTGAGCAGATGGAATGAGTCAGTAGTGTCTGTGAGTATGGGAGGAAATTGGATTAAATAAATAAATAAATAAATAAATAAATAAATAAATAAATAAATAAATAACAGTCCCAGACACACCTCTGCTGAAGCCACAGCAAGGAGACAAGGAGATTAGCTCTGGTCCCTCGACAGACTGTTCACATCTGGCCACCTCATCTCTCATTGCCATGGCGTGTTTGTACTTGCTTATTGTTCTGCTACACAAGCCGAACATTAGCGAGCTATCTATCTAAATAAAGAAAGAAACTAGAAGACAAAACACACAAGACCACATGCATATATGGACTAAAACAAATCTAGTAGAACACACACATTACATGAGAACTAGAAATTGAACAATTGTTGGCTAGCTATAGATAATAACCTCAGATTACCTACATATTAGCTACTGTAAGTTGTCTGACTATCATTAAAAAAAAACTTTCCACGGTTCTCAGTCTGAGCGGGATGTGGTAGCCTAGTGGTTAAGGTGTTAGGCAACCATCCCGAAGGCTGTGAGTTCAAATCCCAGGTCCACCAGACAAAGCATACCAGTCTATTTCACAAGGACCTTAATCTTCAGTTGTATGTAATGCAAGTTGTTCTGGATAAAGGTGTCTGCATATACTAAACATATTCTAGTTGTGACCCCCTCCTTTTTTTGGATTTTATATTATATATTATAAAAACATTGTATAGATTATTATGGCCATAAAGCATACATAGGGCCTACATAAGGGCAGTGGTTGCTTGATGATTAAGGCTCTGGCTTGTCGATGGGATGGTCAAGGGTTCAAGCCCCACCACCATCACAACCTGAATAAAACACTTTAAAACATTCTGTTTAGGAAAAATACCCCACAATCGGGGGTGAGATACAGCCCCACTGTTTCATTCCATGTTTACAGAGTTTCTTCTGTGCAAAAAAGATCAAGATCAGAAAAATACACGTCCAAAACACAGTAATGTAAACTTCATTCAAGTTATGTCATTCATGTTTGTCTAACCAAAGTTTTCATGTTTTATCCATCAGGATCTGAATCTGGTGGTTTCAGTTTCACGGTGACAGACGGAGACCACACATCTCCTCTTCACCGCTTCGTCGTTACTGTCCGGCAGCTGACGATCTCCGTGGAAGTACAAGGCGAGCTATTGGTCTTTCCTGGTACGTTGTCTCTTAGTAATTCTATCTTTAAACTCAAACCCAAAAAGCCATGTCAGAGAGTTCCCCAGAGAGGAACATACAAACTTCTGTTCTGGGCCTGTAGGGTAAAGTATGGTGAGAACACTTAGTACTGTATGTGTGAGCATCCTGTTCACTTTCAGTGGCCTGTGTATGTTTTCTACACACATGCATCAAGGCAAATATAGGTCTTGGTCTGCAAAGCAAGAATAGTAATCTGATAATCCGGTATAGAAATGCCAGATATATTTGCCACTTATTCTAGAAGATTATAGCTGTGATTTTTAATGAAATTAATGGAATATATATACAGCGAGTGATAGCTAGTAGCTACTTATGAAACCAAAGTTATTTGAGAATATGTATTTCACTTTCAGAAATGGAGTTGAAGACTTTTTAAACTAAATCTCAGCATCTAGTTCAGGACCATGGTTCTGGACAAATTTCATTTCTTTCCAATGTATACAAGCAAATATCATTTGTCCGGGACCATAATGCAAAAATGTAACAGTATGAGATAAGTACAGGATATACAAGCACAGAACAGTGAACACACGGGACCATCGATACATGAGGATCACAGAACTGTGATGTCCAGGAAAGCTATTGCATCAGTAAAGTGTAAGCAATTGTGTAATATAGCAACATTTTATGTAGGGTATAAATGTATACAAGCTTTGGGATGTGGAAGCGTAAAGTTTGAACTGGTGGACCACTGATTATAAGGTTGTGAGTTCAAATCCCAGGTTTACCACGTGACAAATGCAAGGCCCTTGAGGAAAGACCTTAACCTTCAATTGCTCAGTTGCATAAAAACCCTAATTTCTGTATGTTTACCTGAATTCATGTATTTGTGTTGCTGTTGTCCCAGGCACCAGGCAAGTCATCAACAGTGATATCCTGCGAGCAATCACCAGTGAGGATGGGGATGATATAAACTATTCTCTTGTTAGGCCTCCACGACTAGGACGACTCATTAAGCCCAACCAGAGTGGACAATTTGAGGAAATCAGCCAATTTACGCAAACCGAGGTGAGCGGATCTCACATCTGTGTGGTTGTTTCAGTGTGTTTAAAGTTAGTTTGTCCGGGATTCAGTGGTTTGCTAAAATGTTTATTGGTCGCACTTCATCTGAGGATGTAATGATCTTAGAGTTTTCAAAGAACGGCCCTCCGGTCACGCCGAAAATTAGACTGCTTTTTTTTGCCATATAGTTTACCTCTTCACAATACAAAACATAAGTATGATAATAATGATAAGTATACATTATTAACAATGACAACATGGACTGAGTACGGATTAACTGACATAAAAACAGTTAACAGTAGATGATGACCCATCTGCAAAGTCACTAATTCAGGTTTCTGAGCAAATATTACAGGCTAGATTGAAAAATGTGAGGTAGTACTGTACAGCAGGGACTGTGTAAAGTAGAAAGTCACATGTATAATGTGCTTGAAGACCTCAACTAAATTAAGGTAATTAACAAAACAAGGTGGTTGTACAGTAGCATGGTGGTGCGCTAGGTAGTATCCTCACAGTGCATCCTCACAGCTCCACTGTCTCCCCAGTGTTCTGATGTTTCCTCCCAAATACCAAACACCTCAATAGGTGGATCGGTGATGCCCGTGTTTCCCCCAGGTGTGAATGAGCTGTTTAAAAATAATCTGTTTGAATTTGAGATAAAAACCTATCGATAAAATGATGCTGTTAGTGAGGATATGTCACCGATAATCCTGGTTCATTTTAGTTCCACTAAGAGAGAGTACATTTAGATTTGATCATATCCTAATAACTATACCATAATAAACCTTTGATTTGTTATCCATTATTCATTTCTTTCTTGATTTATTCGTTAGCTGGATGCTGGTGCAGTTTATTATGAACACCAGATGCCATCAGAGGCCTTCTGGGTGGTTAAAGACGCTGTAGAACTTGAGCTGTCATCACCACCAGCGGCAAAGCTCCAACACACTCTCCCTGTTACAGTGTCATACTACGCCACCCATCGCAATGTGTCTTCACAGCTGTGGAAGAACAAAGGTACCACGCTACATCTGTTAAATTAGTTTCTAAACAGCTTACCTCCTGGTGTGCAGTATATTCATGATGTTTTGCTTTGTTCTTCGATTTCAGGTATGTCAGTGGTGCAGGGGCAATCTAAGGTGTTTGATGTCTCCATTCTGGATGCATCCAACCTGCGAGGCAGTGTACCACAGGAAAAAAGAATAGGCCAGGACATAGTTTTTGAGATACGGCAGTTCCCGAAACATGGCCGACTCGCTCTTGGAGGTGATGACCTTCCCCGTGATGCACCATATTTCATGCAAGAGGACATTGTTAAAGGGAAGCTGGAATACTATCATGATGACTCAGGAGCATCTTCAGACAGTTTTTCTTTCCGTGTGCGGCTGAACCCCCATGGTCGCCCCCCTCAGGCTGTAGCAGGTGGCGTGATGCTGGAGGAGGTCTTTCTTATCTCTGTCAGACGAAGGGACTCCAGCCCTCCAGAGCTAGTCAGTCTGGACCTTCTGCTGGAGGCTCTGCAAGGATCTACTACTGTACTGTCCAAGCAGTACCTAAATACTATAGACCAAGACAGTACACCAGATGAGGTCAGGTTCACCATCTTAAAAAGCCCTATTAATGGAAACATCATCCACAAGGATACTGGGGACAGGATCACACATTTCACCCAAGAGGAGGTGAACATGGGCCAGGTGGCATTTGTGAGCGATGGTACCTTGTCTGATGGCATTATGGAGTTCACTGTTTCTGATGGGAAGCACCAGTCAGAACCATACATGTTGCACATCGGCATTTTGGCTAAGAAACTCGTGCTTAATAAGGTTCCAGAGATCCAAGTCAAGCAGGGAGATGATGAGACTCCTATCACAGAAGCCATGCTGAAAGCAACCACAGGAGGGCCAGTAGATGAAGAAGTAATATTTAAAATTACAAATGTTCCCAAGTATGCAGTAGTGATGGTGGACAGGCAGCCTACTTCTGCCTTTACCCAAAGACAGATTACGGAAGGGAGAGTTAGTGTTCGCTTTATCAAGTCCACATCTTCAAATGACAGTTTTTCTTTTGTAGCCCGCAGCAGCGCAGCTAATGTTTCCTCCAGCCTCAACATCAGAGTCAAACCCTTAGTAAAATTGGCCAAGAATCCCTTACTCCCACGCGGCACTGTAGTTCTGGTGGACAGAAAGCTGTTAGATGCAACCTCACTTGCCAACAAGACTAAAACTTCACCAACCTTCACCGTGACAAAGCAGCCAAAGGGAGCAAGGTTCATAAGAAGAGGAGGTTCTGCGGATGGCCAGCCTGTGGAATCCTTTTCCCAGAGAGATCTCGATGAGGGACGAGTGGCTCTAGAGCTGAACTCCACTGGGGATGCAAAGGATAAAGGTCAAGATCAGGATGAGGCTCACTTCCTCCTTAAGGCACATGGAGTCCCTCCAGCAGAGTGCATTCTTTCCTTCCAGACAGTGCCTTATGACGCAAAAGGAATCTATGGTGCTACAGTGCTTAAGGTCCCTACATCTGTGGACACCTCTGACAAAAGTAAATCAGGCCAGCCTGATGCCAGATGGAGAGGGGACGATAACTGGACATATGAAGGAGGTCCCACCACACCTTCTACCAGCTCCCATAAATCCCCTGTTTCTAGACGGAACTCACTATGGGCCATCCTTATCCCCATATTAGTTATCCTCCTTCTACTGCTCATAGCTGGTATGCTAGCATACTACTTGGTGCGTCGCAACAAAACTGGAAAGCACAATGTCCAGAATGCTGCCAGCAAGCCAAAAAATGGAGAGGTTGCTCAGGAAACCTTCAGAAAAACTGATCCAGCTAATAACATCCCCATGTCCAATGTGGAGTCTAAAGACACAGATCCTGAATTATTGCAGCACTGTCGGACAACGAACCCACCCCTGAAAAAGAACCAGTACTGGGTATGAGAGAAGAAAACTAGGACTCTGATTCATCATGCTGTATTGACATTTAGTTTGTAGTGACAGATTCACACATAGGATTTTGTTTGTTCTAAAAACTTTCAAGAGTCATTCCTAACAGTATTATAAAGATACAAGAGGCTGAGAAAAATCATGTTGTTGGATTAATTAACTTTTGATCCATTAGTTGTCATAAGCGATGAGTGCATGCCAACACATGAATCTGCTTCCGTCTTACACTGATGAAGGACCAAGTTTTATGAGGACTGGTTTATGCACCTTTTCATTGTCAGAAACCGATTTACATAAAGGTTCGCCTAAAAAGACTCAGTAATGTCCGATTAGAGCCTAAATATGTTAGCGTGTTCCGTTACTAGTTAATAAGGTTAAACATCAAGTTAGTTGCCAAAACATTGTACAATGTACATTACAGCAATGAAGATGTTTTAAGAAGGTTTTTTTGGTTTGTTTCTTTGTTGTTGTTTTTATCCAGATAGAGAACAAGCAATTGATAGACTGACATTCATTTTTAATATTTAAATTGATCTTTTGGACATGAACATTACTCACTATGTTTGAAAAACTTGTATGTATTTTGAAAGTAAATAAATTGTACATTTTTCATAATAATAGTAATTATAATGATGCATGATGAAATATGCCCCATATGATTTAGTAAACTGAAAACAGAATTTTTAGTGTAAAAATTACTCACCAAAACATATGGTGGTGGGTATATATATAATTATATATATAATTATATATATATAATTGTTTTTTATAACATCTAAAAGAGAATATATGATTTTTTTATTTTATTTTTTTGCCTAAAAATATCAATTTGTTTCAATCTATCTGTAGCACATTGTGCCGTAAAAACCCTCAGTGCTTTAGTGATGTAACAACTGAAACAGCTGAGATTTTATCCATACATCCACTGGACTGATTTAAGGCACTGAATGACAATTTCTATACAAGTCTAGAAATATATATTACTGAAGCCTAAAGGAAGTGACTCAGCATCTCTACTGGTCGATATGGCTGATGAGGTCATTATTCTAAACTGGTGGCTCCATTTTCCATTTATGTAATCAAAAATAAAGCTATAATTATGTATTTAGTCACAGGAAAATATGGGCTGATGAGCAATTCCCTTGTATTGTATTTCACAAGCGTGGAAAATGTGCTTTTGTCATTTTAACATTTCCAGATATATTATATTTCAAGGGTCTGAGGTATTCTCATCTGGCTGATTTTAGTGACTTTGCCTATTTTTTTTATTCTTTGCTCTAAGGGTTTCACATACTTTCTATATTTTCTAGTACATACTGTACCACTTCTACTTGTGTTTTAGAGAATTGTTTGTTTTTTTATAAAAAATAAGACTATATGGTTTGCCCAGTGGATTTTATTTCTCCTAAAGCACCTCAGTGACTCGGCCCATTGTCCGTGACCTACGTGTACACATTCCCTAGCCGATGGAGTTGTTTTGTTTCATATATTAATGTGATATATGTTGAAAATAAGGAGAAAATACACCTATATGAAGAATTGTCACAATCTTTCTTAAAAGTAAGACTAGGATTTGGGAATGAAGTTCAGTTTATTCCAAAAACCCAATCCTTGTTATTTTCTCTGGTGTATTTGGTTTGTTCACGTGTTATATATATATTTTTTTTTCTCACATTTTTAAATTGTCCATGCAGACATTTGGACACAGAAAGTAATGTCACTGAGTTCCATTCTTACAGTTTAAATTCACTGAAATCAATATTTATCATATTTTGCATTATTTAGTCTACATCATTAACTCATTTAATATTTCTTTTCCCTGAAAGTAGAAATTAATAGCTAGTATCTTTTAAAAGATTCTTTAAATTTACTACTAGTGTGTGTTTGTGTAGCTGGCATTAAGCCCTGGGAGCTCTTATTAACTGTTATCTAATTAGAGAATGAAATATAACTCAGGTTTTAGGTTTAGAGAATTTATACCATGATTTATCAAGAATATATTGCAAACAGGGTTGCATTTCTTTTGCTATCAACCAGCCCTTTTTAATGTCAGTGTTCTTTGTAAATATAAAAAAAATTTTTTTCAGACTGGCTAAACATGCAAAATTCTGTGGTGTGCTCATGTAACTAGGTTTTTTTTTTTTTTTTTTTGGTTTTTTCCTTATTTATTGTTGCATTCCAGGCTTGATATTCTTTGTCGATATTGCTGAACAAAACAAAATAAATTTAAAAAAAAAGAAAATAAGAAAAAAGAAAGAAAGAGAGAAAGGAAACAATGTTTTTTTTTTTCAGATTTTGCGATCATTGTTGCCATTTCCATTAGTACAAATGATGTCACTTATAAATGTATTATTATGCAGATGTTTGCTGCTTTTCTTTATACTGTATTTTGGTTCATGCTAAACCCCAGTGTGTGCTGCGCGCGTAGTGAACAGCAGGTGGCGCAGTGACACGTGTGAAATTCTTCAGTCATGAAACAAGTCATTGGTCAGCTTTTAACAAGCCTCTGAGCTGCACTCATTCCTTCCTACATACGGCATTTTCTCTTGCTGCACATTTCAGCATTTTGACAAGTTTTTTTTTCTGCAGAAGTTACCTATTAAAGCCAACTGGGCAACTCAAAAGTGCCCCAGACTCCCTTATATATACACACCTTAATTTATGTTAATTCCTTCATATCGAAGTTTTGGCGTTTCTTGCTCATGCTTTAGACATGCTCAGTCTTCTAGGATATAATCTGATAGAATCTTAAATAAGTCATTTTTATTGTAATCTTCCTTTTTGTGACTGTTATGTGTCTTTGAATCTATTTAGACCTTTTTCTTCCTTTAACAATTGTTCTAACTATAAAATGTATAACTTTAAAATGTTTATATTTACTATTATTGCCTTTAAGAAGCTGGAAGAAAATGTTCTGGATATAAAATGTAATAATCCATACGAGAAGCTATAGTCCTTTTATCTACAGTGACTTATTGCTTTTTCTGTACCTTATTGTTCCTGGTTTTCGAGTTAAACTACTGCGTTTACTCTGCTAATCAAACCAGAAAGCCCAGTGCGTTTGTGTAAGGATTTACAGCTTCAGACAGTTTTAGAATCTAAAATGAGTCCATGCAGTTTAGCTTTGAAGTTGTCTGACAGCCTCCAGACATGAAACTGCATCTAGACAGATGACTTCTATAAGAACGCTATAAGTGAGTTTTATTGTGCATTATTGTGGGGGTTTTTTTTTGTTTTTTTACAATGTGTTGCCATGTTAAAGTCATCAAGTCAACTGGCAAAACAATTTACAGTCAAACCAAATAGCTAATTTGGTCTTTTTGACTTTCTAAGAATAACAGACTCCATGGGATTCTCTCTAAATATAGAAAATCGATGAATAACATAACATGTAACGTTCCGAAAGCCTGTGGTGTTCCAGCAGATCTTCAGACAGCTGTTCGAAGCAGCCGTGTTAAGTGTGGCACTTAGCATGAGAACATATGACGCTGAACTTCAAGACAGCTGGCGAGCTCTGGAGAGTCTTTAGACTATGATTCGTTGAGACCAGCTACAAACCACGGAGCTCTGCAGGGGCGAATCTGGGTGCATCGGGGTCAAACACTGGGCCTGTGTTCACTCTGAATGGAATAAAGACTCATTCTTTTACTTACCACAGTGAACAGCAAATGTTCCACAGCTAGCACTGTTATGCTTGAAGTGACAACATCAGCTGCCCTGTGACCAGGAAGTTAGGCAAATCATTTTGTGTGTGTGTGTGTGTGTGTGTGTGTGTGTGTGTGTGTGTGTGTGTGTGTGTGTGTGTGTGTGTGTGTGTGTGTGTGTGTGTGTGTGTGTGTGTGTGTGTGTGTGTGTGTGTGTGTTTGGCCTTTGGCTACTGTGACACATTGTACTAGACTGCACTAGTGGGGCAGTTTTATTTTTTTAACAATCTAACCACTGACTCACTTGATGATGCCTCATAGTCATTCTGAGAAAACAAAAAGCAATTTCTGATGATGTATGATGCTCACTAATTATACATAATTTAGTCTGAATTTGTGGTCAAACACAAATATTTATTAAACTGGTCTCTATTGGTAAGAACTAGTGGAGTGTTTGGAGAGAAGATGCTTGTCTTTGTGTAAATGGAGTCCGGTTGTACCTCGAAGCACTTTTACACACATCCTTTATTTCCACTCCTGCAGAGAAACTCCCTGAAAACCTTTTTCTTATTTTTTTTTAGTACTACAACATGAAAATAAAAAGCTTTATTTTAAGAGTTTTATTTAAGAGTCCTGAATAATCTTACTCCAGGAAATGTGGTTGTTGTCCTTTATCACCATGTTCAGGCTCACCACAGAGGATCAACTAAATAAATTATGTCTGTTTACTATAACACACACTTTTATCACGACCCAAAGCTGTCTATTTAATCTATTTCCAAAACCGAAAATAAAATGCAGTGTACCACAAGAAATTTAAGGTAACGTAGCACAACCTAGCATAGGCTAATACGTGAGACACGTTTAATCAGACAACCAATCAAAATGTGACATCATGTAACAGACTAACTAAATAAATGTTATTTAAGCAAATGTGATTTTTAAGGGAGTTTTAAAATCGCTTTTCACATTTATCTTGCCATAGGTAAGTGCCCCAGGTCCAAAGCTGAAACACCAAAGTGGTATGACATCCTACTGAGAGCTTGGACATGTTGTAACCATTTCTGGGTGAATGTGGTGCTTTTTTGTTGTTGTTGTTGTTGTTTTTGGAGAATAAACATGTGGAGATCAGCCTGTTATTTTAGCACGCCATTTCTGGAGAGAATCTTCAATGCTTCAAGCAGAGATGATATTCGGGTGGCTTCCACAAACAATACGACGTAACTGCAGAGCAAACAGACGTCATGCCGAAGCTTCGCTCACTTTATCACGAGCAAGCCTGTGTTCAGTCATTGTAGTGTTGGGAATCTTGCTCTAGACCTTTGTTACTCTTTGTCCAAGGATTACAAAGAGATATAAATGGTTTTTAAATTGAATGCTTTCATGTAACTCCACCATCTTATTTCTCGTTTTCATTTTCTCTTTGTAAATAGGGAACAAAATAAGCTGGTCTGCCTCTTCCTTTGTGTTTCAAATGCTGCGTACAAATAAAGGTCATTACTCGTAAAAGGTCAACACAAGCGATATGATCACAGCATTCATTCATTTTCGACCGCCTATCCGAACTTCTTGGGTCACGGGGAGCCTGTGCTTATCTCAGGCGTCATCAGGCATCGAGGCAGGATACACCCTGGACGGAGTGCCAACCCATCGCAGGGCACACACACTCTCATTCACTCACGCAATCACACACTATGGACAATTTTCCAGAGATGCCAATCAACCTACCATGCATGTCTTTGGACCGGGGGAGGAAACCGGAGTACCCAGAGGAAACCCCCGAGGCACGGGGAGAACATGCAAACTCCACACACACAAGGCGGAGGCAGGAATCGAACCCCCAACTCTGGAGGTGTGAGGCGAACGTGCTAACCACTAAGCCACCGTGCCCCACAGCATGAACAGTAAATATATATACAGGTACATGTTTAATCTATGGGTCATCTGATGGTCTAGCTGCAAGATCCCACCCTCTCGTTGCCACAGCCCGGATTCGATTTGAACCAGCACAGCCACTGAGTGGTTAACTCTCGGTTGCGGCCCTCGTACACAACGACCAACACAAAAGCGCAAAGAGAGCTCAAGGTTATAAATTTGTTGTGGTTTTGTCTTTGGGCAACTGTAGCAATGTTATCTCTACATTAAACACGCTGAGACTTTTATTCTGTCGTCATAAAAATGGGCGGTTCACAGGATAGTGTAAACAATTACTATTTTCCTCTATAAATCTGTGCTCCAAATGTATTTTCATAATCCGTTTTATGTATTATCTCTCAGTATGTGTCAACCGTCTGGCAGACTCTCTCTCTCTCTCTCTCTCTCTCTCTCTCTCTCTCTCTCTCTCTCTCTTTCTCTCTCTCGCTTTGAACCCCAGATACACATACAGACCATAATACTAAAAATTAAAGAACAAAAACAAAAGCAACATGCAGCATGTTCTCTCTTTATCATTTTACATCTGATTAAACTAACACTTACACAACACTCTCTCTTATTGTGGAAATAGTACACCAACCAACGTATATTAGCAACAACAATAGTGGCTTGTGGAGGCAGGATTTAGACTTTAAATACAGGTCAAATAACCTTGGTTTCACTGTGTAGGAAAGAACCTGCTATTAGTCAGAAATAGTTTCGTCTTCATTTACTCAGGCTCAAACAGTGTTATGTCAACACGGCATAGACCTACTGTATAATATTTGTTTGTAGATCATATCTATCGGTTTTATTTCAAGCTGATTTTTTTTTTTTAAATCTGTGTTCCTGCTTTTCGGAGACTGAAGCTGAGTCAGTCAAATATGTATTCATTTACACAGCATGTTGTTAAAACTAATTCTGGCCCATGAGATTATTGTAAACAGGAAGTACGCAGCTCTTCGTTAATAGAATTCTGACTTGCAAATCACACACTACCCCGTTTTTGTTAACCAACTCACGCAACGGTCTTAAAGCCAAAAGCATAACAGTTCTGCAGTATTGCTTTTTTATCTCTTTTGTTTGTTTGCATGAGGTCTCTGCTGATTCAAGTAGCGACTGTATCCTGTATACACTGGGTGTAAATAATGGCCAACAGATTGACCTGACAGGCAGACGCAAGCTTGAAAAAACCCCACTGTACTATATATTTGACCCTGGATTTGATGGATGATGGATCTGAATCTGAAGCAAGAGACAGACAGTGAGAGAGAGAGAGAGAGAGAGAGAGAGAGAGAGAGAGAGAGAGAGAGAGAGAGAGAGAGAGAGAGAGAGAGAGAGAGAGAGAGAGAGAGAAGGAGGAGAAATAGTGATAGACTGCCTTTTCCCAAAACTGGAATGTTGTTTGTCGAGGTCAGAGAGAATGTGGGGAATGTGGACTTCGTGTTCTAAGGAAGTGGCTGTTGTCTCCTCTGGGATCTCAATCTGGCTCCAGGGCTGTGGGTGGGAATAAGGGGACGGATCGTGGGAGGAGCCGGAGGAGGAGCTACTTGAGGCATGACGAGGGGAAAGCTACAGTATTTGGGAACAGCGTACTTGCATGAAGCAGCCATGAGGCCAAAAGTGAAAGTCTTTCCTTGATCTTTGATGGTTTAGTGTCTCTTTCATGTTCACGTAATTTATAGTAAAAAAAAATAATAATAAAATAAAATAAAAAGGATACTTGGAGTCACTGATAAAATGACGTAACAGCAGGTGGGGATCTGTAATTACACTACATGATAGGAACCATGTGCTAGAGTACAGAACTCTTTTTCATGCATGGTGAGGCCAAACAACCGACATTATCCGATATTCCAGTTGAATAAACAGCTTTTAAGGTTTTATTCGATAACCTGTGAAGCAGGTATACTGATATTTCTGCATCTAGATAGTGTTGCCTGTGACTGTTACCTGTCTATGAGCTCAGCGATAACATTGTCAGTTAGATGACGCCGTTGCTTCATGCTTTTCCCCACAATCCTGACTCACCCCTTCTGACACATAAGATCCACCTAATATCTCACAGCATGCAGCTTTGTGAATCACAGAATTTTATCATGCATGTGTCTTGAGCCAGGAGCAAACAGAGCTTAAAGGTGTGTCTCTTCTCTCATACTGCTGTCTGACCTGAAATTCTAGTTTTAGGGCTCCAAAGATTGGGGGAAAAAAGAGATTTTTTTTAAGTCAGTGTAAGGAGCAGCCTTTAAAGTCGACATTTTTTTACATAACGGCCACCAAAGTTCATGTATTATTTTGCCACATGGAAATATATTAGCAAAACATCATCGCACAAGAAAAGAGGTTGCAAATAAGGCTTTTTTAACAGTAAATAATTGCACAGCTTTTTGCTGTTTTTGCTGCAAAATCACATTTAACTATATTAGTATATAAGTGTCTCTTTATTTCAACAGAAATAACATTAAATCAGTTAATTAGATGTTTTCAGATATATTTTTGAATGAATAAATAATCTTTTCGTTAGTACAATAAAGTAATTCATTTCCTTGAGCGCTCAGAGTAGTTATTTTAAACAGGGTGTATTCATTATAAAATCCACCCCTGGCTAAATGCAGGCTTGCACAATAAATATCTCTGACGTCTGGAAGCTCTGACATCTAAAACGACAGCTCAGATCAGTCGTGTAGATGCTTCTGAGGCTTTGCAATAAAGTTGTTAGGAGAATAAAAGATGGAGGCGATTTTTAAAAAGACGAGAAAAGCTTTGAACTTTTCTTGGAGTGCTGTGAAATCCATTATAACTAAGTGGAAAAAATATGGCAGCCTCTGCCAAGATCAGGCTGTGCTTCTATAAACCAAGCACACGGGCAGGAAGGGCAGCTGTCAGAAAAGTGTTCAATAAGAGAACTAGAACTTTGAAGGGGTTACAGAGCTCACTGGATGAAACAGTAGATGAACAAGCCAGCCTCTAGGGGAGAGCAACCGAACGGAAGCCGATGCTGATAAAGGCAAACGTAAAATGGAAGTCTGGAGTTTGCTAGAGGGCATGTGACAAAATCTGTGAGTTATGTTTGGTGCAGGCCAAATACATTCCCAACACAGAGGCAAAATCATTCCTACCATCAAACATGGTGGTGGTAGCATCACAGTCTGGGGCTGCTTTCCAGCAGAAATCTTGTTGCGATCGAGCACCAAATACAAGCAGCCATACAATTTTTATTTTTGTTTAAAATCCACTCAGCCAGAAATATGTCCAGGGTGAAAATTTACATCCCAAACGGACAATGAGCCAAAGCACGGAGCAAAATCGACGAAGCAATTTCTAGAAAAGTGAAGGTTTGTTTTGGAACAGCTGAGTCAAAAGCCAGACACATCCAATTGGAAATATGTGGCATGACCTGAATTGCAGTCCACCAACATTCTCCACTTCCCTTGGGATTCTTGGAGAAAATTTGCTTTGAGGAATGAGAGAAAATAGCACAATTAAAATGTGCATAAGTGCAAAGGTTCACAGAGACCTACTGTAACCGAGGCAATTCACAGAAACCGGACTTGCTGCATTAAGTATTGAATCTAGTGGGTGAAAACTTATGAAGTAAGTCAAGTAGTATTTAGGTGTTTTTTTTTTATTTAATTTAGTTATTAATAGTTCTTTCTTTGGAGAGCACAGCAAGGATCTTGGCACAAAAAAAATGTCAACCTAGTGTACTTCAATTTGATGTTAGAACTCAGCAAAAAAAGGGAAATAATCGCCGGGGTTAATGGTTTCTGGAGCCAGTCTATATGTATACACTCTATATGTACAGTATATAGCTTTGCACAGACTTTACATAATGACTGGTAATGTTCTTAAAAAACAGGATACACTGGACACATTATTCAGCCTTGTCAACACTGATAATTACCAGATGACTGTAGAAGTGTGAGTTCAGCATTGGGGGAGAGAACATTTCCGTCACATTCCCGCAGGGTTCAGTAATGCTCATTAAAGCCATCTTTCATTATCAAAGCACAGTACTAGCAGAGTTAATACTGAAAATTATTATGAATAAATAAATAAATAAATAAATAAATATCACAAACAATATTCAAACTATCCCAGTCTGAAATGATTGATAATCATGATCTCGTTTCATTTGAAATGGATTTTTGCCAGAATATTTGAACTTTGCTGACAGTACGTTGTTGTGTGGAAAAAATGCACCGTGGTACAATGCTGACACGATGCAGGCGGATTAGATGGAAATTTCAGGATTTAAAAATTGCATATGGGGGGGGCGGTGGCTTAGTGGTTAGCACGTTCGCCTCACACCTCCAGGGTTGGGGGTTCGATTCCCGCCTCCGCCTTGTGTGTGTGGAGTTTGCATGTTCTCTCCGTGCCTCAGGGGTTTCCTCCGGGTACTCTGGTTTTCTCCCCCGCTCCAAAGACATGCATGGTAGGTTGAGTGGCATCTCTGGGAAATTGTCCGTAGTGTATGAGTGGGTGAGTGAATGAGAGAGTGCCCCCCGTGACCCGAGGTAGTTCAGATAAGCGGTAGTGAATGAATGAATGAAAAATTGCATTTATGGACAGTTTCCCTAAATACAAAAAGGTTTCAATAGGACAATAAAAAACAATCCAGTACTCTTATTTAGTACAGTAGGAAGACCAGTAGTTAAGACCACCACCAAAGCATAAATAGCATCAGTATGAAGTCATAGCATGATGAAAACCAAATGAAGCTTTTAACATCTCTATAAAAGCTTTGCAGCTTCAGTTAGTTCAGAATACAACAGCTACTGTAGTAAGAGTTACACCTAAAAGTTTCATTATATTACATCTGCCTTTTCCACAACACTGTGGCTAACAGAATTGTCACACTGATTATAAAATACTACTATTGACCTTTGAATGCTTTAAGTACCTGAGGGAAATTTTGATCCACAGCATCCGCTTCAATCAAATGGTGCAGGTTCATTATTAGTACCTAGATTACAGAAATCTTGAGGTTTTTCCTTTAACGCTTCCCAGCTATGGAATAATATCATTGGAATGCCTTATGATTTATATTTCAGGGCACTCAGACACTTCCAATGTTCACATACAATGACTCGGGACATCAGAGCTCCTGGAGATTCATTTTTACATGCAGCAATTCAATGCACTGTGAGTGAACAGTAATGGTCACGACACACATGATAAAGAACCGATTTGCCTTCATCTAGCATGATATGATGCAGATATACTGCTGGATTTTATATACAAACACCAGACGTCTCTACAGGACGTTTTATTTTAGCTGCAAGAAAACCGATCCGGAAAGCTACTTGCGCCACCCAATGAGAAACGCTGTTACTAGTAGAAGGAACTTCATAGTACATCAACTGGAGATTTGCAGGGATAAAATCAGTGTGTATGAAGGCAGCAATAGTCACAGTCTTTTAATTATCAGTGGAAACCTCTGCCTTTAGATAAATAAACAATTTGTATGGAAAATTTAGATCTTGGGTTTTGACGTGCCTAGAAAGTGCTTTCTAACCTTTCTAATTAAAAAAGTGAATTGAAGTGAAAAACTGAATTATCACGCATTATGAGGAGTCATTAAACTGCTGCACTGAGAGAGAGTTCATAAACCAGCAAACGTTGTAACGTGTCAGACTCAGAAGTGAACGTGATTAGAAAGACCGGACGTCCCGGCAAACAGTTGGAGTGCATTTGTGTTGGTTCATAAAACCAAATGTTTTAAGCATCGGTCTGCCAATTCTCATAAATAACTATTTTAAAAGAAAACTGGCGACTACACTTCATTATATTTCAATCCTTCCTCTAGAGAGAAGGAAAAAATGCTTAATCATGCCCCAGCTATGCGAGGCATATTTACAATCTTTTCTGCCGAACTAAAAGAGCGTCGGTTTCCGTCGTCTCTTGCATGTCACCGCTTTGAAGGACATGTGCAGCACTTTTGCTTTTAATGTGTTTCCCATGTGTCTTTCTGTGCATGGTGAAAAAAAAAAATAAATGCAACCTGAGACGTCGGCATATTTATTAGCTAATCCGTTAGCAAGTTAGCAAGTATTCTGCTGCAAAAAGCCTTTAAGATCTGCATCTAAACAGTCATGTGCTCTGCATACGATAGGTGCGAGACTCTGTTCTCAATGGGCAGCTTCTCATACATGAACCGTTCCAAAGGATCCTGTTGAAACACCAAATCTCTCCTCAATACGAACAGCTGTGTCGTCTCCGTCTCAGCTCCTGATCTCATTTTCAAGGTATGAGTGTGAAGTCAGAGGGCTTGGTGTGGCTTGGTGTTGACTGTTAGACATAATACTAGTCAAACATGAACAATCCCTTGAGGTTTACTTTTGAAATTTTTTTTATTAAGACTCAGCATGGTCTGGAGTAGAAACAATTTTTTTTCGTTTGTTTTTTTAGTTGTTTTTTTTTTGCGACTGCTTTCTAAAAGACATCATTCACATGTACATTTTTTTACAGCCGACCTCACAACATTTTAAGTGTTCAAATCATCCATGTGAAGCTTATGGTCCTTTAGAGGTCTGACTTAGCAATCGTGGCACGACGCCATCGTTCCGGTATCATCGTCCTCTCTGTTTATTCTGCCGTCTCGACTGTTTCCAGATCCGTAATGTCACACTTCCGGCATTTTCTGAGCCTTTTTGTACCCAAATGTGAGATATGGGAAAAAATAGTCCTTATTTATTTGACTCCAACTACAAACGGTGATACTTTGGTCTGATAGCAGTTACACAGCTTGCAAATGAAGCAGCAACACTTTATTTTCCCATTACTCAAAAAATCAGCTCCATCTAAGAATGTGCTTCATTGCCCAAATGGACACAAACAGTCTTGACTCACTCCATGGCCTTCTTTTCCCCCTAAACAGTTATTTTTTCATGTGGCAGTAATACGATACCATAATAGATCATCCTGCTTTCCTTCAGCTACACTACAGTTACATGTCACTGTGTTGTGAAGCAAAGCCAAATGCCAGAGAAGAAACAGGAGAGAGAAACAAAATGCTTATGCAAATGATGATCTTGTCATTTGAGCCATGACCTCATATACATAAAGCTGGACCAGGAGATGCAAAATCCCCACCGTGGAATCTTTTACCGTTAAAGTATTTTGTTTATTTGGTGGTAAAAGCATCTAATTTAGCCAGTAATGGATGATTTGTGATCTGGTAAATAAATAAAGAGCTCCAAATGAGAAATGTAGAAATGACCTGAAATAGCCCGATTTCACAAATGAAGCTACGATAAAAAATAAAAAAAAACATAGAATTATTACATTATTAAACCCTCTAACCTCACCTGAACCTCTAACACCTATAGGAATCAAGGCGATGGATCTGCACCGCAAAACATCATCAGCTAACATCTATCATCTGTCATCGTGTCCCAGGACGATCTACTGCTCAGAAGCACACCACCCCTGAGCACGCTAACGTACTTTTATTAAAATCTCAGCAGAAAAATGAAAAGAGTAAAAAAGTGGAACATTTTTTAACCCAAAAACATAACCAGGAAAATAAACATACCACTACAAGTAGCAGTTCTTTCAAATACTTCCTATATAAAGAGTCACCTTGTTCTTCTCTACAAGCAAGATGAACACGTCTCCAAAGCCCTTGATTAATACAGTGTACGTTCATCAGTCAGTGTACGGGGGCAACTTTTATAAATTCATTCTTAATCATTTTTTTAAAATATACTTTCAGACATTTAGAGGGTTGGGATGTATGCGTTCAGCTGTTTAAATATTATCAGGATAATCTGTCAGTGTCCAGGTTTTCATTTGAAAAACGTTCAAGCATGATATGTTTAATCGATAAATGAAAGCTACTCCTGCTAACTTTATTCAAGTTCGTCTATCGCAAGCTTGTGTTTCAGAAAGCACTTTTAAATTAAAAGCCGGACGCTTCGCTCTCCTCCTCCGACGGCAGGATTCGGTGAGCTCTAGATCATCGGCTGAAAATAGTAAATAAACTAGAAAATGAAGGAGTCGTTTACGCCACGTGCCGAACGTGCTAGCAGGGTTAATAACGTCTGCTGCTGCTGATGAGGTCATGATCTAAAAATACTTTTAGCAAATATAATTAAATTAAATGGTATATGAGAAACAAAATGTTGGATGTGTTTATCAAGGCAACCGTGCAAGTCCCTAGAATCGTGCGCTTTGGCCGTGAAAGACGGCCAAGAAAGTGACATTTTAAGTGCATGAGCTAGTGTTTGGTCCACGTGTGCATATATTCTATTGGCTTGACCGAGTCCAGGAATCTGTTGGTCACTTCTCAGCTGTGGGTGTCTTTGTAAACCAGGAGTTGAAGACAGAAGAAGTAGCTCTTGTGCAGAAGCAGGATGAGCTCTTGACACGGCCTTCCTGCATCCTAATGATGTTGTCGTCGGTTGTGATCTACAGGCTGTCGTACATGTGCAGGGTTCTCTCGAGCTGTTGCACTACGCGCTGGTAGAAGGAGATCTGCTGACGTAAGTAGGCCTGCATCATGTCTTTAAAGTCCACCTCCCTGCGCTGGTGGAAATGGTTCATCTCAGCCTGCAAGGCGAAGCCCACTGTCCTGCAGCGCTTCCGGATACCGTCTGCCTCATCCTGATCCATCTTTCCTTCGTCGCTCATGCGCTGGGACTCTTTTACCTTCGCGAACGCACCTGAAATGTGAAAGGAAAAGAGTCACAGAGTCAAGGAAGGTAACAACGAAGAACTAGAGAATGCTGGGCTATTGTTTCATCTGACAGGGTAGTACATTGGACAAGAAGTAAACAGCCAACCGTGTCTGTGGCGTGCTGAAAAACGCTACAGAAACTATTTCATTATTAAGAGTCGGAATGAGTTTACTCTTAAATCACATTGTCACATCATTTCATTGGCTCTTGTACATGTACTGTACACAATGACAATAAAGTTGAATCTAATCTAATCTGATCTAATTATTTACTCTGAAATCCCAGTGTTGTTGTTGATGTTGTTTACTCTGAAATTACATTGTTGTTGTTGTTGTTATTTACTCTTACAACACGTTGTTGTTGTTGTTACTCTTACATCACATTGTTGTTATTTACTTTTACATCATGTTGTTGTTATTTACTTTTACGTCACATTGTTATTTACTCTTACATCACGTTGTTATTTACGTTTACATCACATTGTTATTTACGTTTACATCACGTTGTTATTTACGTTTACATCACGTTGTTATTTACGTTTACATCACATTGTTATTTACGTTTACATCACGTTGTTGTTACTTACTCTTACATCACGTTGTTGTTCTTTACTCTGACATCACGTTGTTGTTCTTTACTCTGACATCACGTTGTTGTTATTTACTCTGACATCACGTTGTTGTTATTTACTCTTACATCACATTGTTGTTATTTACTTTTACATCACATTATTGTTATTTACTTTTACATCACATTGTTGTTATTTACTCTGACATCACATTGTTGTTATTTACCATTACATCACATTGTTGTTATTTACTCTTACATCACGTTGTTATTTACTTTGACATCACGTTGTTGTTATTTACTCTGACATCACGTTGTTGTTATTTACTCTTACATCACGTTGTTGTTATTTACTCTTACATCACATTGTTGTTATTTACTCTTACATCACGTTGTTGTTATTTACTCTTACATCACGCCTGTGGACACGTCACCCCTCGCTTTCTGTTCACTTTGGCCCTGGTTAATAATTAGAGATATATTATCATAGCCTGAGAATGTAATACAGAATCATATGCTGTGGTGTTAAAGAGCTACAGGCAGAACAGCGCTCATGTCTGAATAAACACACACACGTTCAGCTTTAAAAGCTTCATTAGGTTTGTTTACCAAGTCGGTTTTGTGTCTATGTGACCACTAACGTGCCCTCGTGTCCTCGACATCGTCACAGTTCATTGGCATGTAATTATACCTCTGGCTGTGTAATCATCTATTTATGGCACTTTGGATGATGTGAAGTTCTGCGTTTGTGGACAGGTTTCCCACCCTCCTCCACTGTGATTGGCTGATTGAGATGTTTGTTTCCTCGAACGCACCAATCACAGAAGGAACTTGACTTCCTTTCCGTTCCTTGTGGAGGGAAGATCTAAATAGTAAAAATGTTTGACTTCTTAATTATTAGAGACGAACGTCACCTAAACGTATTCTACATGTTTGTGGGAGAAAATTAAACTATGTAGGGTTAATCTGTAATGTTCGTCCAGTTTATACAGAATCATTGTTTAGGTATTAATCTAAGTTGCCCATTCAAGATTAAATCACATTGAGGGAAAGCTTTGAGAAGTGTCATACGAGCTCTCGGCTTTAATCAAGCTGGAATTAAGCTCAAAATCCCAGGCAGGTTTTAAATGACACCTTACAATTGTGTACAATCTTCTCAGATGAGGTCACAGCAAGAAATGAACAAAAATGGTGACTCAATCCCACAGTGTTAATCAAATCCTAAACCCTATATCTTCATACAGCAAGTACAACTAAAGGTTTAAAAGTATGTGCACACCTGAATAGAACACGTATGTGCTTGTTGATCGTCTCATTCCAGACGCGTTCCACTTCTGCTCTTATAAATAAAAAAAGCTCTAAACTTCAGGGAAAGTGTTCCATAGACGTTGAAGCGTGGTTGTGGGGATTCACGATCATTCGGCTACGAGAGCATTAGCGAGGAGGTCTGAGGTGCAATCATCTTATTTTCAGTAGCTTCATTTTTGTATGCTGTTCTATACAAGCGCATTCTTCCAACTTTGTGGCAAGTTTGGTAAAGAACCTGATGGTCAGGGGTGCACATACTTTTAACCGTATATATATATAAAGACGTATAGTGCTGGGCGAGAAAATTTGATTTGGATTATGATAAAGATTTCCACAGTAACAACTGAGTCAAATTCGAGAAGGTTCTGTGTGTCTCCATCAGCTCTGTAGTTCAGTAGTCAGGGCACAGAACATTATAAGGTCTCTATGTCTCTATCATTCTTTCTCTCTCTCTCTGTCTTTCTCATCATATGCTCAACAAGCCTCTGAGCTCAGGAAAAAAATGGCAGACGAACCAAAATCTCTAAGCCGACCTCTTCTACTAATGTCAGTAGATTGTTATGGTTGTAAACGATTACTGATACGTGCTACCTGTTTATTTCTAACTTTATTTGATGTTCTATATACAGAGTTTAATGATTTGGAAAAAAAAAAACATCCATGAATCAGACCATGACAGAAAATATTCTTCATAATGTACTTTAGACAACATTAAAATGAATGTCGATGATATCAGGGTCGCGTATATCAATTCCTCGAAGCTCCAAACGCAAAAATACGCCATCGTTCAGGCTGAAATGGGACTCTGGGCCTCATTTATCAACCTTTTATCTATTAATCAATGCATTCATGGAGTCACGCTGAACTAAATATTTCCACCAAGTCCATAAATAACTTTTATGTAGAAGGTGAGTGAAGATTTTTGTCCTCGTCTGCCTGAAATCGATCCGTTTTTTTATCTATTGTTCTATTAACGTTCTCCCCGATTCTATTAACCTGGAGTGTAAAGCTTGCTTCAGCTGTGGAAAGGTGCCAACATTTTATTAGTTTTAGGGCATCTATAAAGGACGGCATCGCAGGGCGATTGTGAGACTGTGATAGAAATATTGATGACAAGTTAAGCTCAGTTTTAACAATATATATTCTACAAGTAACAATAGAATAATATTAATACTGTAGAGTAATTAGTGCTAAAAGTTAGAAGAGGTCACTGGATCATGTCATGAGATTATAGCTCTGTTTGTGAGGATTAAATGTGAATCACATTCGGGGTGGCTTAAAGTGTCCAGGGCCGATATTCATAAAGAGTCTAAGACTGACCTCAGGAAGCTCCAAATTAAGCTTAAAAATGTCTAACTTAGCCTAATTAGCTTAGCTTAAAAGTGATTCGGGACCAATCTCAGAGCAACTCTAAGCAAGGACAATACAGCGACTTTTATCTTAGAGAGGAGGCGGGGCTTAACACATTCTTTTAAAGTCTGTGATTGGTTGTCCAAAAAATAAATAAATAAATAAATAAAATAGGTACGCTTTTAAAATCTGGTCTATTATAAGCCTTCATGTTTGTGACATCATATTAGAGATGTGCTAAAATTTTAACACCTGTACATAACTAATATAAATGTGTGTACATATACATACATATATACACACATGTATATACGTATGTATATATCACTCATCTCACTCATTTTCTATCGCTTACCCAAACTTCTCGGGTCACGGGGAGCCTGTGCCTATCTCAGGCGTCATCGGGCATCAAGGCAGGATACACACTGGACGGAGTGCCAACCCATCGCAGGGCACACACACTCTCATTCTACACACACACACACACACACACACACACACACACACACACACACACACACACACACTCTCATTCTACACACACACACACACACACACACACTCTCATTCTACACACACACACACACACACACACACATACATACATATACATATATATATATATATATATATATATATATATATATATATATATATATATATATATATATATATATATATATATATACATACACACATACATATACATATATACACACATACATATACATATATACACACACACACACACATACATACATACACACACACACACATATACATACACAGTCTTATGCAAAAGTTTAGGAACCCCTGACAATTTCCATGATTTTTATTTATAAATATTTGGGGGTTAGGGTTCAACACTCGGATTTTATCGGGTGTCCTCACTTAAACTGCTTGCTTCAGGACCTCCACAATTTTTCTTTTGGACTAAAGTCAGGACATTGACTTGGCCATTCTAAAACATTATCTCTGGTCCTCATTAATCTTTTTTTTTGTTAGACAGACTTGAGTGCTTGAGTTCGTTGTCTTGGTGTATGACTCATTATTTCTTGAGATTCGGTTCATGGACAGATGTCTTGCCATTTTCATTTAGAGATCACTGCAATAATTCTGAATTAATGATGGCAAGTTTTCCTGACCCAGATTCAGCAACAGGGTCCCAAAGCACTACCACCACCATGTTTCACAGACGGTAAAAGGTTCTTATGGTGGAATTCAGTACTTTCGTTCCTCTAAAAATAATGCTTCTAATTTTCAAACAAGGTTTTATTTCGTGCTCATTCCTCCACAGATTATTTTTCCAATAGTCCTCTGGCTTGTCCACATGATCTTCATAGGCAGCAATGTTCTTTTTGGAGAGTAATGGCTTCCTCCTATTGCCAACTCTGCCTCGTACACCAACGTTGTCCAGTGTTCACCTGATGCCAGACTCAAACATTAACCTTTAGTTGCTTAGAAGTTATCCTGTATTCCTTTCTGACCCAACAGAATATTACATGAGTGATCTTTGTTGGTTGACCACTTCTGGGAATGTACCAATGGTCTTAAATTTCCTCCATTTGTACAGAATCTATATGACTACGAGTCCAAACCCGAGAGGATTTTGTACCCTTTTCCAGCCTGATGAGCAACAATGACTTTTTGTGTAAAGTTCTTCAGAAATCAACAATGATCCCCTTCCACAAGCACACGTCATGAACGTCAGACTTTGATCAATCTCACTCACTCACTCATTTTCTACCACTTATCCGAACTACCTCGGGTCACGGGGAGCCTGTGCCTATCTCAGGCGTCATCGGGCATCAAGGCAGGATACACACTGGACGGAGTGCCAACCCACGGCAGGGCACACACACACTCATTCACTCACACACTCACACACTACGGACAATTTTCCGGAGATGACAATCAACCTACCATGCATGTCTTTGGACTGGGGGAGGAAACCGGAGTACCCGGATGAAACCCCCGAGTCACGGGGAGAACATGCAAACTCCACACACAAGGCAGAGGCGGGAATCGAACCCCGACCCTGGAGGTGTGAGGCGAACGGGCTAACCACTAAGCCACCGTGCACCCCGCTTTGATCAATCTCTGTTCTTTAAATAAAATAAAATATTTATATTTATTTATAAAATAGTTTCTCTTGATCTTCACCTTTCGGCCATTTTCTCCTCCTTTAAAGAAACTCTTAAACCTATTAAAAGTCCTCCTCACTACACGTTTTGACCTTATGAGCTCTTTTAAGGGGTTAAGATGCTTCATGCATAACTTTTATCTTTAAGTTGATCTTCTCTTTCATTTGAAAGTGAAATGGCCAAATTTCTAAGAATTTCCTTATACCATCGTCACCAGGAGCGACTCTGTACTGAGAGTTTTCATGAATGCAGGCTCTGATCTTTAGAACTCTTTATGATCACTTTAAATGAACGGACACGACACGTCACGTGTGTAAAAGAAAAACCCTGCGACAGGACATTCTGTATAAAATTAGACAACAAAAGTACCAAATCTGAAAGTACATAAAGGAGCATTTACTATTTGGGTGTGTGCAGGAACAAGGAAATGACACACTGGCTAAATATGCTGCGTGTTTAAATCACCTTCCTTAAAATGACATTCAAAAGCAAAACATAAAAAAAAACAAAAAAAAAACGGAAGAATGGGAAAAACCCAGCGACGGAAACTTACTGAACAAGCAAAAGATTTATTAATACATTAACATGCATTAGAACTGACAAAAAGGTTGAGGTTTAGATCGATATTCCGGACAGTTTAATTATTTCAGTGCTGTAATAAATTCTGTATGAAATCAGCCCAGAAGATTTTGCTGCAATAACATTTCTAGTTATTTCCTCCTGCTCGGATTAGACGAGAGTGGTGTGTTGTTATTTCTACTGAAATCTCGGGGATCGGTCATTTTCGGTAAAAAAAACTGATTTGGATGCTGGTTTACATTTACACTTACATTTACGGCATTTAGCAGACACTCTTATCCAGAGTGACTTACAACTGAGCAACTGAGGGTTAAGGGTATAATCAGATGTGGCTCCTGCTTGATTGGAATGAAGACCTGCAGCCACGTCGATCCTCTGAGGATTTGATTAGACACCCCTGCATTAGACTACAGATAAAACCTGCTGTCAGATAGCGAGACAAATGAGCACATGACCTGGACAAAGAGCATCTGTAATGCCACGGACTCTGAATATCAGATGAGCGATGGATGTGTTGAAGCCAGAATAAATGTGTACTTCTTTCTCCTTCCCTTAAAAACATCTTTTTTTCGCCGACTATTTCAAATGAGCCGGAGATCAGATGAGAAAGAATAACTGAATATGGATGAAAGCCTGTATCTCTGCTCTGATGAAAAGCCTTCAGCTAAATCATTTCCATAAATGTAGGACGCCGGATAAATCGCAGCTGAGGTTCTGCTACGGTTTCCGACCTGGTTGATTTGAGAGTTAGAACTGCTGGACTGCAGAACGTTTATGCTTCATGCGCTAATATTTATTGAGGTACTCGGTTCGATCCACCGAAACCCACCGCTGGGTCCGTTTCCGGCCCAGGAGCTAATGCAAGACGACGATGACGTGCCTCGTTGCTGCCTCTGCATTCTATAATCTCTACCATGTTAGAGAAGCTGTAAAAGTCTAAATTAAGTCTTGTTGTTTAAGGTTAAATAACGACAGAATAAATGTGGCAGCGGTGCCAAGCACAGCAGTGTACTGGTCTCACGCACCCCCACCCTGATAGCACAAGTCACAGCGTTCCCTCCCAGCTGGACCTTATTGTTCTGTAATCTTAATGACGAAATGGCACGATGCGAGCTCGGAGCCAATATGAGCCAAGCCCACAAAGCAAACTTCACAATTCAGTCTTATAAAGCACAATCCTCGAACATGATCTGTGCTGTAAACGTTTTCTACAAGAATGTAGCATGGCGAGTAAAACACCTTTCAACGCTGATTACATCACACATATGGTAAAGCTAAAGTTCAGGAATTCCACTCACTACATTTCCACATGTCCTGAGTTCAGGTCTGGTGGGTTAGTAGAGAACGGGCTGAGCTACAATTCAGCTTTCTACACGGCAACCGATTTTTTGTGGTCTCGACGAGGCAGCTGAAAAAGCTCGAGCTCTGTAAACTCGCTTCAGCTATTCCAGAGTGTTACTGAACACCAACTCGTTTTCCTATTATGCTTAGAGGTTGTATTTTAAAACATCAAACCATGGAACCTACAGATGAAACGATCTGTATTGCGTAACAGTCTTCTGGATTTTCTTCGGTAGTAAAGGCTATGAGTTTACGATTTGAGACATAGCACACGACACCGATCAGGACGTTTTTAAAGAGCTGGTCAGGATGTCGCTAAATCACTTGGAAAGCAGATAAACGGCAACGTTTAGACACTGACGCGGCATTCGTTGGCAGTTTTGAATGTTGCAGATGTACAGAAAGTAAAACCCAACATCAAAAATAAACCGAGCATTGAATGAAAAAATGTTAAATCCTTAAACAATGAAACCTTCTGCTGCAAGGTTCTAAAGCATCAGGGGACAAAAAGTTAGTAAATGAATCGAGTTTAAAGCAAAACTGAAAGTGCGGTTGAAGGTGATTCACCCCTTAAGTGTTCATTCCAAACAGTTGCAGGACGGACATTATTTACATTTAGGTTATTTACTGACCAGAGTCTTCCAAATGAGGAGAGGTTCACTTCTGAGTCTGGTTCCTCTCAAGGGTTTTGCCTCATATCATCTCAGGGAATTTTTCCTCGCCACCGTCGCCTCTGGCTTGCTCATCGGGGATAGATGTTCGAGATATATAGTAACTAGATGTTTCTATACGTCTGTATAGCTGCTTTGAGACAACGTGGCTTCCCTAAAGCAGAATGTAAAGTCCTGCCTGACTGCGTGAACGTGACACGTAGCCTCGTTGATCTACCAGAGGACGAGATGCTGACGTGAAGGAAAGCAGCTAAAACAAGTTCAGACCGATTTACAGCAGAATGAATCTGTACATCAGACATCTGGGGATATTTATTTCTCTCTTCTGGAAAGACAGATCTTTCAAAATCAGCAGATGATTTGAAGAACGTTCCCGGAAAACTTATACCATCGTCGACTCGCAACGTGCTGAATGCTTAGCCGAAGTGTCATCAGAAAGTTGGCGCACATGACATCGGCGTCTTAGAAAGCGGACACGTGAGCTTGACAAGAGAGATCAGATTAAGTCGCCATGTCACGGGAGAACCGTAGCCTACACTGGGGCTGCGGTACCTCAATGATTTAAGGCTCTGGGTTTCTGATCAGAAGGTCAGGGGTTCAAGCTGCAGTTACCATCTATGGGCCCCTGAGTAGGGCCCTTAACCCTCTCTGCTTCAGTGTGCTATCTATCGACCGGCCCTAAACCTCCGAACGAGTTCAGATATGTGAAGAAAGCGAATTTCACTGTATTTTGATGTATACGTGACAAATAAAAACCTGCAGCATTTATACAGTTTAGCAGACAAACGAATGTTACTCTTCTACTATGTTACTATTTATTTCATTATTTATTTATTTTTTTTAAAAACCCCTGCGTATCCTGCACACTTCTCCTTGTGTGTTCATAAATGATGGCAGAAGAAGCTGGTAATAAAATCTGTAGCTGTAACATGTGCCAGCGAACAGACAGAGGAAATGCTATGAAGTGGATAACGTCTGTCATCAATGTGGCTCCGAGTTTATTTGTTGTTCAGAGAGATGCCTGTTTTATATTTGCTCAAGCAGAGAGGTTATTGGATCTCTGACGAAGTGCAGTTAGCTTTGTGTGCGTGTGTGTGTGTGTGTGTGTGTGTTTGTGTGTGTGACAGCCTTTTTATTCTAAGTACTGTACAGTTTCAAAAAAATATAAATCCCACTAAGGGACTGTCCACAAACTACTGACATTTTAGCCTCCGGGTTTTCTGGACAGAACTTAAAGCCACGTGTGGTGCTCATGTTTGTGTAAAAAGCGTGCCTTAATTGTATTTGATGAACTGGTTTTCACGTTCACGACAGTTTGGTGACGTTGATGACGGCGAGACAACCTGGCTGCATGTGGTCAGTCAGTCCTAATTAGCAGCAAGGGAATAGGGTGTGGAATATATATACCACACTGCAGTTTTACTCTGTGTGTGTGTGTGTGTGTGTGTGTGTGTGTGTGTGTGTGTATGAGTGAGTGATTGATAGATAAATAAATAGATAGCCCCACCCACCCTATCTATCCCCCCGCCTACCACATCTCCTTATCCCGGTGTCCTTGTTACTGAATATGACGTTGCACCTATTTATTAATATTTCCCCACTACACTTTTTTCACTTCATGTTGTGTTCTGCCTCTAATTAGCGACAAAGTGATGGGAAGAGAGTGAGAGAGACAAGAGAGAGAGGTAGAATATGTGAGAGAGAGACGGCACAAAGGAAAGGGAGAAAGCGAGAGAGGGAATGAGAGAGAGAAGGGGAAGTGTGTGTGTTTGTGCGTGAGAGAGGGACTGAGAGTGAGAGGGAAAGAGAGAGAGAGAGGCGCAGAGAGAGAGAGAGAGAGAGAGAGAGGGAAAGAGGGAATGAAAGAGTGAGGAAACGGGGGGCAGATAGAGTAGGAGAGTAAGAGAGAGGGTAATTAGAGACAAAGTGAGAGAAATGAGTGAGAGAGAAAAAGAGTGAGAAAGAGAATGTGAAAGAGAGAAGGGGGAATGTGTGTGTGTGTGTGTGTGTGTGTGAGTGAGAGAGAGTGAGAGAGAGAGAGAGAGAGAGAGAGAGAGAGAGAGAGAGAGAGAGAGAGAGAGAGAGAGAGAGAGAGAAATATGTGCATTCCTTTTGACTTGGCATCGGGGTTGATGATGCCATCAGGGTGCTTAAGTTAACTCGTTTAAACGTGATCTTTCTTTGCTGTTTCTTTAGATTAATAGCTGAATACAGGAATCTAACAGGCCCAAAGACTGCACCATCACCTCCGACTTGCTGATTACGGAAAGGTGTAAAATGTTTATCATGTGTGTCCTATAATAAATACTTCAAATAAATCCTACTTGAGCTGAACTGGATGACTGCGACATGCTGCACATCAGGGCAGATGTGAGCCACACTCAGTTGTCCCACAGTGTTTAATGTGTCTAACAGACCAGCTGCACACTGCAGAGGAAACACTGAGAGGAATGTCAGGCTCTTTAGTGAGTGCTGGAAAAAAAAAAAGAAAAAAAAAAAAACAGGCCAAGCCTTCACGCAGATTTATCTGTGAGCAAATACCGCCATGCAGACTGAGGGTTTGTGAAGAGCAGGACCGAGGCCGAGAACTCTCCGGCGTATCCAACAGAACTGCGTGACACGCTGTTTGTTTAGCTTTACAGCAGTACGAGGTGCTGATATAGCAAGAGCCTGAAAGCTTCATGGAAAGTAAGATCTGTTACGAGCATGAATGTGGCCAGTCAAGAGCTCTTATAAGCCTAAAATATACACAAAGGGGTTTGAATGCGGTGTTCTGATTTTTTACAGCAGTAATTTAAGCCTTGAGGTTCACGATCCAGCAGGATTTCTCATCCAGGTTAAGAAAACTGAGGGAAAAGTAAAAGTAAAGGACCTTCGACTTTTCCTTCGAGGTGGAACGATAGAGAGAAGTGTTCTCAAATCTGGTCTCCACACCGGCACGCAATTATGCAGGATCAGGAAGTGAAGAACACTGGAGAGGTGGAGGAGAAGTTAAGCGTGTGCTCTGGTGATTGTACACATAAAGATGTGTGTGGTGACAGAAAACCCGAGTTGTTACCAGGTTTGTTCAGCTCACACACACACACACACACACACACACACACACACACACACACAACTCGCACACAAGAGGAAGTACATGCACGATCCACACACACAGACACAGAGGCACACACAGACACACACACATAGATATACATAGACACACAGAAATACACACAGTCACACTATGGGTTCTGTCTGGTGATCAAAAAAAAGAGTCCGGTTAGGTCTCACTTTTCAGGAGCGTCTTGCTCGCTCTCCCAAGCACAGATGGTAAGTTAGTTTGCTGGTCTCTCTGTCCCATCCCCTCCCTGTGTTCTCAACCTTTCTTTTCCTAGGCCTCTGTGTGTGTGTGTGTGTGTGTGTGTGTGTGTGTGTGTGTGTGTGTGTGTGTGTGTGTGTGTGTGTGTGTGCCTGTGTGTGCCTGTGTGTCTGTGTATGTGTCTGTGCGTGTGTCTGTGCGTGTGTCTGTGCGTGTGTCTGTGCGTGTGTCTGTGCGTGTGTCTGTGCGTGTGTGTTTGTGTGTGTCTGCGTGTGTGTGCATGTGTGTGCATGTGTGCCTGTGTGTCTGTGTGCTTGTGTGCCTGCATGTGTACATGCCTGTGTGTGTCTGTGTGTGTGTGTGTGTGTGCCTGTGTGCCTCTGTGTATGTGTCTGTGTGTGTGTGTCTGTGTGTGTGTCTGTGTGTGTGTGTCTGTGTGTGTCTGCGTGTGCGTTCATGTGTGTCTGCATGCCTGTGCGTGTCTGTGTGTGTGTGTGCGTGTCTGTGTGTGTGTGTGTGTGTGTGTGTGTGTGTGCCTGTGTGTGTGTGTGTGTCTGTGTGCCTGTGTGTGCGTGCCTGTGTGTGTGTGTGTGTGTGTGCGTGCCTGTGTGTGTGTCTGTGTCTGTGTGCCTGTGTGTGTGTGTGTGCGTGCGTGCCTGTGTGTGTATGTGTGTGTGTGTGTCTGGTCCACATCAAAGCCACAGCTCTCTTCCTCGATACTAAAAAACCAAAGCAAATCATATTAACTCACTGAAGTCTTGAAAGCAAGAGTAGAAAAGATGGTGTGCAGACTACAGCAGACTAATCAGAGCTTCACTCGAACTCCAAAGACGGAAAAAAAAAAAATAAATTAGAACAGAGCTTAGTAGTCAGGTTAAATCTATTTGGGATGGCGGGGGTGGGGGTGGGGTGGGGTTTAAATGGACAGATTTCAGTTATTTGTTTTTCTTTTTTACTCGCCGAGCCCATATTTCCACCCATGTACACAAAGCTCCGACCCCAAATCCTCACCTAGAGCTGGCATGCTCATAAGAGTTACTATTAGCCATGGTTAGAGCCAAGAAATCTCTGTTCATAAAGAGTTATGACGATGTGAAGGAGCGATGGGAGCGTGTCTATGACAAAATGACAAGTGGACAATCCAAATATGAGCAAATGCTGCACTCCAAGGTTGCCAAAAAGACGGACAGACTGCCGCTAAGCTACCTGCCCAACCAGACCATCAGAAGGTCTGGATTCCAGAGCAGCTTTTATGGGCCAAGGTTGAAGTGTTTCTAAGTTTGTGTGATGTATACATGAGAGGTTCAGACAACGGGTCGAGGCTGAGACCAAGCTATCACTGCTGTTTGTTGTAGCTGTGCTGCAATTTCAGTCCAATATGTTGCATTACAGAAACAACAGACAGTCAGGCCTGTAGGTGTAACACTGTATGCTCTGACTTCACATCAAATGTCCAGAGATGGAAAATGACATCAGCTTGTAAATGACTTTTCTTACAAGGCGATTTAAACACAACATTCCAGACCAGAAGGCAGGTTTCCAAACTGTGATTTAATGCTAAGTAACAGACATGTATTATTATTATATAATTACTCCTATAGTGACTAAGTCAACTTGACAACATAACAAAGCTCATGAGCAACATCCACGGGCATGTCCTGTGACAGTGATGCAACAAAAAAAAAAAACATCATAAATTTTCACATTACAAATATATGGAACGACTCGATGCAGAGGTGACTAACTGCACTGAAGACTGTTTCAAAGACACACAGCTTCCACATGGCAACCGGCATACCCATGGACCGCCTACTGGCGACTTCAAAATACGACGAATGGCGAATGTTAAAATTTCGTAATAATAGATATGGACAATAGCCATGTGTTGATTAGAAGAAGTAAATTGTTATACATGAAAAATGGAAACCTGACATTGAGCACTCTGTATACGATTTCCCCTTGAGTAGGCACACTGCACTATCTGCATCCGATTGCACACATCCTTATATTAATCGACAATACTACTGCTCTGCCACAAAACATATATTTTTAATATTCCTATATATTTTTTCCTTTTGTTTGTATACATATTTCTTATTCTATTTTGATTAGAACTATTTTTATTCTATTTTTTTATTCTCCATTTTATGACCCGGCCAGTTATAATCAGAATATATATAATTTTTGTTTTCTTTAAATTATGCATATATTTCCCTTCAATTATTAAGCTTGCTTCACTCATTAGTCTTCATTGCTCACTCACTACATTGTCAGAGTGTTTTCATCCGAGTTAAACGGATGCTCAGGTTTCTGAGCTCCAGCACCAGACACTATAGATGCAGCAGGGGATCAGGGCTATTGTCTCCATGCCGCCTTGAACAGAAACTTAACACCAGCAGGTGGATTTCTTAGGTTTAGCTTAGCAAGGCTGGTCCCTAAGCAACCGAAAAAAAATGCGCAGCTTGCTGTTGGATGGTGACGATGTTGCTGAAATGAGGCGGCGATCAGTGTAGTATGGAGACAATCCAATCAAAGTCAACAGTGCGGAAAGAAATAATAGTCGAACCTGGATACGATGATGTGAAAGCGAGTTGTAAACTGTATCGTGAACGTTTCTGTTTTGTGTTGTACAGTCCACCTCATTCTTCCCCTGCTCTATTTGTTTTTTTCCCCAATCGATCCCATATGTGACCCATGCCGCACCCTCTGGGCTTTGCGCTGGGATTCCAGTAATTCACCTACAGCGGAACCTGTCTATTTAAAAGATGGTAAACGGGTAAGAAGCACCTGATAACGATTTAGATGCAATTTTTTTTTTCCCCATCAGTTACAGTGGGATGATCACAGGGTTCATACAGCCTGCTTTGTGCCACATGAGACACCAGATATTTGGTGCTTCTCACGGTAGCCACGGTGCTCAGAATTCCGACCTTTGTAGGACCGGATAAGAATTTCCTTAGGCAGCATTCCCGTCTTTTTCTACGCTCCTGAGAGCGATTAAGTGCTACTGGAAGCACATGTGAAAGTAGGGCAAAGGGTTATCGAAGTAAACTTCCTGTATAAGAATCAAACAGCATAATTCTACTCACGTATGTGATTAAAGATTTCAGATTAGAATTTAGATCCAAATTTAGATCAAAAATGACAAATATTTATTCAATCATCAGTGGAATGGAATCAACCCCCTTAAATGTGTGGGTTTTCTTTAAACAAGCTTAGTATTATTAAAGAGCAAAAAAACAACAACATATGTACCATATGTAACCCCTCTGAGTCTCTATAGCGTTCCCTCAGACCTCACTATGTAGAACTGCTCAAAGTGCATGACTGCTGCTTGTTAAATGTTTGCTGTGCAAGCACTAACTTGCCGAAGATCTGGCAAACGCTGTGCGCTTTTTTCTTTCTTTTTTTTTTTTTACATTTTACAGTATCTTGCAGAAGGTGGGGGAGAACAGCTGTTATGTATGAGAGACTGATAAGTGAAGCTCGAGACACTCCAGAACTGAAACTGCCTCAAAAACAAACAGTCGATGATTTAAAAGGTTTAAACCTCAAGACGTTTGGAGAAGTTCTCAAACATTAGTTATTGCTTTTGTAATGCAGAAGTGTGAATTAAAGAGATTTGACCCCACTGCTCGCATATCTCAAGATATCATTTTAGAGTTCTGGATTTGTCTCCAAACCCTACGTTCTCCTGTTCTCGGTTGACACAACACAGCCTCCCTGGTCTTGAAAATGAAAATGGGTGTTAAAACAAGAACATAAAGCAAAAACTCAATTAGCTGCATTAAACCCCAAATGATCTGAATTATAATTTTGTTCTTGCACATTACAGCATGACACAACAAACCCATAACAAATAAGCTTCACATTACCTTTCTGTAAATGAATGATATCTGGAAAGTTGGACAGCAAGCCCTGGTACAGCGAGAGCTTATCCAGCATGTGGAACAGGTCATATTTGGGCTGCTCTGCAAACATCTCCCCGATGTTCTCGTACGTCCGACCAGTGTGTGAGATGGCGTTGTTCAGGGCATCGCAGCTGTTCGGAGGGTCCAGCATGAACGACTGGCTGATGGACTGGAACGCATTACCCAGACGCTGAAACTCCTTTCGAAAGCCTCCGATATGCTTGCGAACAAGTTCAGACGCAACGTGCGTCAGCTGCATGACGCTGTCGTCCATTTTCTTGGCGAAGGCCTTGAAGGTATCGATGCGCTCCTCGACGTCTTGCAGGTCTTGATGCTCTTTAGGGATGTGGAGAGTGAGCATAAAGTGAGCTCCGACCAACTCGTCCTTCTCAGCGCGACGCTTTCCCAGTTTCCACTGCTTGTCATCCACACACATGAGGAAGTGTTCGAAGCCCTCGTACTGGGACAGAACCGGGTGACTGGTCATGTGATCCATCCACAGGATGAGCCGCCGCTTTCTTTTTTCAATGAAGTCTTCCTCAAAGCGACCAGTGGCTTGTTTCTCAGGGAGGTGGGGTACAGAAATGACAGTAAATTTGTGCAACAGGCGATTGTACAGCCAGTCAAAGTGCTTATAGCGCCGATACACGGGCCTGCCAGTGTGGCTGGGGGTGACTCTGTAGGAAATGTAAGTCTTAATGCCCTTGAACTTGGTCTGTTTAGTGGGATCTTCAATGGAGCAGCTGAAAGGCTGAGGGCTCTCCTTCCAATGAGGCCCAAGTGGGCCCATCTCGATGCCGTATGACTCAGCTATCTTTGCCATCATAGGCACATCACCGAGCACAAACGCTTCGACACCGGAGCGCACAAAACTGGAAAAGCGATTGAGGTTGCGCCCTACCATGCTGCCTTTCCTGGAACTGGAGATGCTGTCCTGACGCTCCATGTGTGGCCTGGAACGGTATTGCACGTTAGGGTTGGGGTACTGGCTCTGCTGTGCGTGACCATTGGCACCCACCGCCCGACGAGGGTCTTCATCCTCGACCACCGTGGAGTTGTCATCCCAGTCGTCCCAGTCGTCGTAGTCGTCATCGTAATAAGTGGTGTTGGTACTCGGGGTGAAGAAGGCCTCTTTGCCGGGGGAGCCTGCAGGGCTTAGAGAGTAGTCAGTCAGGTTCGAGTTGGAACGTGGCCGAATTATCTCTACGTACGAGGCAGGGAAGAGGCCTTTCTCCCCACGGCTGTTTTCACCCTGTATCCAACCGTCTACAGAGTTCTCGTCAAAAATCACCAGCTCTTCATTTTCCTGTATGCTGATCTCCTCTTTGTTTTCACTCTGGAAAGTGTAAAGTGCTATAGCTTTCAGTGACATCGTAACCTCTCTCGTGGTGCCAGAAAGCGAAGACAAAGTTGGAACAAATCCCTTTTTCGCCTGCGTGTGTTGAGGATTCAGCTCATCTCCCATGCACTTAGCCAGCACTTCTGCACAAACACAAGCTACACGTTTTTACACAAAGTTTCATCTCATCACTGCTAGCAGACTAAAACAGCAAAACAAAAGAAACTAAACTGTACAATGTAGTTATCCAGAGCACAAGATCAAGATCAAGATCAAAACCCAAACATTGGTTACTACGTGATCTACTTATCATCCAATAGGAATCCAAGAAAAAAGTTTTACGCGGAATAAACTAACAAACAAACAAAAACAAAACAAACAAACAAAACAAAACAAAAACTATTCACTCCAGTGATGCAACGCTACATGTCTACACTCGGTCTACAAAATCGTAGTATAGATGGTAAAACAGGCAATAAAAACGTTTGTAATGATAAATTTCTTGCTCTGAACGGTCTGAGAAAACTCTTCGAGGTCATTTAAAAAAACAAACAAAAGTCGGTATTGTCTGTTTTGGTCCAGAAGGTAAATGTAAACACCGGCTAACTCACAAAGTAGTGCGGTGTTGTAGAAACCTGACGTCTGAGCCGCCCGGTCATGTTGCACAAGAAGATATCAAAACATTGTCTTAACACACAAAAAAACACAACAGTAGGAGAGACGCTGGTGATGAAGATGATGGTGGTGGTGGTGAGGATGATGATGATGACGGTGGACGCGTCCTAGTCCATTCTGCATTCCTCATTCCGTCACAATAACAACCCAAACTGACGCGATATTGTAGGACACAAAGCACGGTCAAGTTTTCACGTTTGGTTAAAAAAAATATATATATATATATATATATATATATATATATAGTGCTATATATATAATCCCAATCTTTCCGTGACGTGAGACGGGGACAATGAACCGAGGAAAGTTTTTGTGGCTTATTTAGCTCCTGGTTTATTAGGCGAGAGAGATGGGATGTTGTTGTTTTTTTTTAACTCTCTGTCGCCGTCAAGTGGATAATCCTGTAGGATTGACATTTAAAGAGGTGGAATAAAATGAAAGAAGAAGAAGAATGATACTCGTGAACATGATGTGAGTTTATGTCTTTTATTCGTTTTTATTCATTTGTTTAGTTGTCTGTTTACCAACATCAAACTCCAAGACGCCTAAACTCCGGGATGTCGTTTAGTTGACCAACAAAAAAAGATGGCGGCTCATAATGACGTAGGGTTAATTCCAAAATGGCGTCTTGTTTACCGTTTAGTGCACTACGTGAAGCGTTGTACTCAGATTTTCACCCCCTTGGTGAAGTGCACGGACATAAGGGAGGACGGTGCTATTTGAGAGCTGACCGTAGAATCGCATTCAGAACCGTGACCGGAGCAGCTAGCAGCGTCCTGAACGCCCATAACAACAGGTTTGTTTCATTGTAAATGTTACGCTTCAGCGTGTTCTCATGCTAACCTGGGTGTATATATATATATATATATATATATATATATATATATATATGGCTAAGTCTGTTACCTCGTGCGAGTTGCGTTTGAGTCGCCATAGTAACGTTAGCTAAAACGCTGACGTTGAAAGTTTACGTCAAATAAACGTAGACGATGTTTACATTTGAACCCTGGTTCTGAATGCGGACAGAATTATCCGGATTCTGCACGTTGTTGACCACACAGTGGAAACTAGAATCGACACCAGGCCCTTTTTATGGTTAAAAATGAAGATGGCTGCCAGAGAGAGTAAACGTGTTCTCATCTCAAATGAAAGTCTCATACAGCACTACCTTATTTCTAGGTCTGTAATGGAAGCCCTGACTGAGGCGCTGTCCTCCAGCTTCTGTGTAACCAGAGAACACAACAGTACCTCAGCCCCACATCCTCGCCTGGCTCAGTACAAGAGCAAATACAGCGCTTTGGACCAGGATGAACGGCGGAGGAAGTTCCTGAAGGAGCAGAAGGAGTAAGTATCCTGCATGTTAACATGATAATGGTGTTATTACAACTTGTAACACTATTGAAAAATCCCAGAACAAACGTTCATATCCACAGCATACTGCTTTTAACCTCTCAATCTGTGGGCAGTTGTGACCTAATGGTTAGAGAGTCTGACTTGTAACCCGAAGGTTGTGGGTTCGAGTCTCGGGCCTGCCACAACTGAGGTGCCCTTGAGCAAGGCACCGAACCCCCCCAACTGCTCCGGGTGTGTGTTCACTGCTGTGTGTGCGCACTTTGGATGGGTTAAATGCAGAGAACAAATTCTGAGTATGGGTCACCGTACTTAGCCGTATGTCACTTCACTTCACTTCACATCTTGCTCCTAGCTGTCTGTGCAGTTCTAGTTTTATGGGTGTAACTATGCAAATGAGGCACCTCAGGAACACGCTTTGCAGCTCCTATATACCTGTAAAGCAGTAGCGTCCAATCTTATCCAGAAAGGGCAGGTGCAGGCTTTTATTCCAACCACACCAGAGTCTACTAAAAGCCAAGAACAACTGATTAAACAGGTGGAATCAGGTGTGGCTTCCTCCTGGTTGGAACGAAAACCCGCACCCACACCGGCCCTTTCCGGATAAGATTGGACACCGCTGCTGTAAAGTAACATATAACCGATCGGATCGCTCAGAAGCTGTATTCTGTAACAGTAGGTACAGCTGTCAGGAAATCACAGGCTTATTTTGAATGCACTCGTTCTATTTCATTTCAGTTGTTGTTTCTATAGTAACAGGGACACCTAGGGCAGATGTGGCACACAATTTCATCTAATCATAAATGGATTAAAAAGAAAAAACATGGATTATAACTGGAAAGTCTTCAGCACTGAGCATGGTGAGCCTTATCGCTTCTCGTAACGTGACACGTGGTGGTGGTTTTTATCGTAGTCACGAAACAGAAGATAGGACCTGGTGGTTTAGGGGTTCTTTATAGCTGCTATAATATAATATGGTAAAAGCAATCCACAACATTGAACGTAACTATATCTGGATAAAAATACAAATGGAAGAGTTGATATGCTGTTTATATATATATATATATATATATATATATATATATATATATATATATATATATATATATATATATATATATGGGGTTTGGTTTGGCCCATATTATGAAGATGTTCTGCACCAAACATCTGCAGCACAGCTGTTTAATTTATCAGTAAAGATCTGGAGAAGAATGAGCTTATCTGTAGAAACACATACTTTTTTGCGTAAAGCAATTCCAGCTTGTGTGAGATGATGTTTTTTAATTTTTTTAATGACTTTTTTTTTTTTCCTAGGAAAAGGCTAAACTATGTGAATCATGCCCGCCGTTTGGCAGCCGGAGACTGGACAGGGACGGACAGTGACGAGGAGGAGAAACAGAAAAGTCAGGAGCAGGATGAAGTGGAAGACGAGGGGATGGAGGTTGAGCAGCACAAAAAGTTGCCAAGGCACTACGCCAACCAGGTTAGAACACAATGAACTTGTAGACTCTTTGTTAGTTCATATAGTGTACTGTAGGCTTCTGCAGCACTGATTTCTCCAGTTAACCCTTTTGGGTCTCAATCTTTTTGTTTTGTTTCTTTTGGATGTTTTAACCATCTAGGAAAATTGGAAGGAAGGCAAGTAGGAAGATTGGAAGGAAGGTAGGTAGGAAAATTGAAAGGAAGGTAGGTAGGAAGACTGGAGGGAAGGAAGGTAGGAAGGAACACTGGAAGGTAGGAAGGAACACTGGAAGGTAGGAAGGAACACTGGAAGGTAGGAAGGAACACTGGAAGGAAGGTAGCTAGGACGGTAGGTAGGTAGATGCTTGTCTGCTGTTAGTTAAGTGGAACATATGAGGTACAGTCATGGATAAATAACACTAGACATCATGATGTGAAGTCACCAGCTCAGGATTCTTCATCACTTACTGTATGTAACTCATTTCTCTGATAGCTTTACTCATGTTCGGCGCACACACTTAAGGTGTGTTTGACATCACATGACACATCTTGACCCAAACTGAACAGAATATCACAGAGTTTTGTTGAGTTTTGTGTTAATTTTGGCAATCACAAAATTCTGGAGAGACAGATTAACTTGTACACTTGCCTTTTTTCTAACACTGCTCCAGCTCACATGAGAAGGAAATGTTGCTGTATTGCAGACACACTTCACATGTTGTTTTAATGCAATGCTATGTTTTCTCTCTAAACTCTGTTTACAGCTGATGTTGTCAGAGTGGCTGGTGGACATCCCTACAGAGCTTAGTGCTGATTGGCTCCTGGTGGTCTGTCCAGTAGGGAAGCGCTCGCTCATCGTTGCATCAAAGGTATGGGCTAGTCTCATTCTCTCTCTCGCTGTCACTCTATATCTTTTTTTTTTAATAGCTGATGTTTAAAAAAGTCAAGTTTTGCTTTTTCATTTTCCTCCACAAACTTCCTTAAACTTGAGCAGACAGTAGGTCACTTTTTTTTGACAAAGGTAAATAACCCTAGTGGCATGATTAATATTCCTAATGGCCGTCATTCCACTTGCTCTTTTATTTGTTAGCAATATTCACTTTTATTTCTCCATGCAAGCAGAATTGAAACGACTGAAGTCAATGATGTCATGTCTGACAGGAAACTAAACTAGGACATGAACGAGGGTTATAAAGTCCTTACTGAAATAGTACATTTTTATGGTCTGCTTTTTTCCAGTAACAGAACATTTATCCATTTATTGTTACCTTTAAGTTTCTGTACATCTACCAAAACAATTTCCAGGTTTCCCTCTAGTTAACGTACTGTTATGCAATTATTCTTTCAACAACCTTTTATTTTTTTTAAGTTCTCCTAAACATCCTGAACGTTTCCTGTGTAAACGTCTCTTACCACACTCTTCACCATACTAACATTTCCACACGCTTGTTAATATGTTCGATGGCTGTGATAAACGGTATTGAAATTCATGTATCGATTTATTACTTTGATTTTACAGGGTTCTACTTCATCATACACTAAAAGTGGGTACTGTGTGAACCGGTTCCCTTCTTTGCTCCCAGGAGGAAACAGACACAACTCAGCCATGGGGAAAGGTTTGTCACACAAGGCTTATACACATATGTTCACACATTTAAAATAAAATAAATGAAACAATAAAACTGTCAAGGTAACATTGTGTTTAATGTTTTCCTTTAGATTACACCATCCTGGACTGTATTTACAGTGATGTGGACAGGACGTACTACATCCTGGATGTGATGTGCTGGAGGGGGCATCCAGTCTACGACTGCTCGGTGAGTCGATTCATCCTTATTTCAAAACCATTGTAGAATGGCTTTATAACCTGCTCCCCTAATGTGATGCCCTGATATCTGCTCTCATACTGATTTGTGTAGCTCAGTGGTTAGGACATTGGACTACATATCAATGTTCAAATCCCACCACTGCCACTTTGCTTCCCTTGGGTCCTTGAGCAAGGCTCTTAACCCTCAACTGTTCGGTTGTATAAAATAAGATGGATGCAAGGCCTTCTGTAGTTTTGTAAACAACACACATATTAGGTAAAATTGAACTTTTCGCCATTTTTATTAACAGACTGAGTTCCGGTTCTACTGGTTGCAGTCGAAGGTGGAAGAGGTAGAAGGACTGTCGGAGATCTGCAACCGAAACCCTGTAAGCTCATTAGTGGTGTATAAGTCACTTTATTAGAAGATTACTGAACTCCTCCACTCAACTTTTTCTGTTCTTTTCCCACATTTGTTTGCAGTTCCGGTTTGTGAGTCTGTCCAGCATCAGCTGTACAACAGAGTCCATTCAAAAGGGCCTGGCGCACGACTACAGCTTCAGCGTAAGTACTTTGGAATGTTTTGTTCTTACATGGAACTGGTTTGAAAACAAGCTTGTTTCTCTGGTGGGTTTCCATAATGGAGCATAAGGGGGTTATGCATACAAGTGGATATATTTAGAGACACTGGTGCATTTGTGATGGAAACAAATGCTGATGTGGCAGATACAAGACTTTCCACTATTTTGCTGAGTGGAAATTGATACTTTTGGTTTGTTTATTGACACATAATGTGTGTGTGTGTGTGTGTGTGTGTGTGTGTGTGTGTGTGTGTGTGTGTGTGTGTGTGTGTGTGATATTATAGTCACTTTGCTTCTTTATGATACTTTTGTAATAGTATATACTATTACTTAATGTTCATCATTATATCATTTTCTCTATCATTACATAATCCTAATTTACTAAATCTTACACACATGACTTCTGCCTCCAGGTGGACGGGCTGCTGTTCTACCACCGTGAGACTCACTACACCCCGGGCAGCACACCGCTGGTGGGGTGGCTCAGACCCTACATGGTGAAAGACATCCTGGGGATCGAGGTGCCTGAGTGCCCCCTCACCACCAAGCCAGACTACGCTACACACCAGATGCAGCAGATCCTGGAGCACAAGAAGCCGTCCAGTGAGGTCCGGCCTGCGGATCAGAACGGAAGATACGAGTTAGAGTATCTGTCCACGCCAGAGCTGCAAACAGGAAGCGGCAACCAGAAAGAAAGCATGGAGAGCTGACTGCTAGCTGCTCAGAAGCTACTAGTTCGGGATCACGCCAAAAAATTCTGGACAGAGTGCTGAGATTTATTCAGTGTTTTCTGAAACCATGTTGATTTTAGAATTTTTTCTTTTCTTTTTTTTAAACTTTCCGAACTCTACGTGTGGAACTTCAAACATGACCATAGTGTTAATCATTTTCCATTTGTTACTGATCAGTTTAAGCTCCCTCACTGATTTAGACAGCATTTACCTTTTTGTTTCTTTTGTCATAGCCTTTATTATCAGGTATTATTAGGATTTTTTAAACGGATTAACACCATAGCTCCAGGAGGACATCATAAAGCAAAGACAATTTGCATCGGTTTATCAACTGCATGCACGAATTATGTAAAATACAATCCCCTTTAACGCTTCTTCTGGAATATTACATTTTGACATTTTAGATTTACGCCGTCCTTTTCTGACGACGACACTCAAAGACTTTTAACGCTAAATTAAAAAAGTATTTTTATTCTAGACATTTTGGATAGTTCTGGATCCCTTTTCCCCTTTTTTGGTTTTTACTTTTATTTTTTTAAGATAATTTAGCTTTAATTGCTTGTGCAGGTTCCCCAAGGAATAAAATGCAAAGCTGAACACACTTCTTATATGGTGTAATGTATTAATGTGCAAAACTGTTCAGATTCAGAACATATTTGCTGTTAGCAACTTAATAAATTCTTAATCGTCCCCAAGTGGTTTAATTAGGTCTGTCAGTCGGGTAACGAAAGTGCTGCTGTATGAAATAAATGTCATGTTGTCGAGGATTCGTTGTGATCTATGATGTTTACGTTCTGTTTGTTAGTCATCCTAGTAGCAAGATTTGGTTTTGCAGTATCGTAAAATATCAAAACATCAGTTCTCAGAATTTTATCATAATCGTTTCAGTGCCATCTTATTTTTTTAGTTATTTTAAGTAGGTCGTCTGCACAACGATGGGCTCCTCATTCCTGGAAAGCAGCCTGTGACTAATACCAAAACTCCTCTTTTGAAAGCACACGTCTCTTACGTCACCATCTTGACTGAGCTCAGCCTAACCTGCATTCATGGTTCTGTTGCTTCTAAATATGCCAACATTTAACCAGACATTTTTTTTGTTTGTTTTAAGATGAAGGCAGTTGTTCAGTCATTATACAGAAAAGAGTGGATTTTCTTGCCCACAGATTAGGCTCATCATCATCATCATCCACTCCTCACAGATACATTGCCACATGGTTTGAGAATTCTTGCTTATGAACCTAACAGCTGAGATTTCAGCAGCTGATCTTTCTGTAATAAAAAGGCTTTTTTCTAGTTTTTTTTCTTAAAAACAATCAAAAAACAATAACACGACACTAACCTACGCTACAACACTACTTTAATTGTGTTACTTCTCACAGATTTTACTTTATCATCACAGGGTAGTGTTAAAACTAGTCAAACACAATTGCAGTATTATCAGTTTTATTGTTTACATCACCCTTTCTAAATGCAATATAAATATTATTTAATATTATGCCATGCTTTTGCCTTTATATCCACCATCACACAAAGTTTCTTGTTGCAGTAATTATCCCACATTAACCTTGATATATCTCTAGCTGTCATAACAGCTTATTATTATTATATTATTATTTATTTATTTTGTATTTATTTTTAAATAAATCAACCAGAATGCACTCAACTGTAAGTCATCTCTTTTTTCCCCCGTCGATCTTAAACCTCTGGATTTGTAGTCCAATCGAAATATAAGACGTGTGCAACGATTTGTGATATTAGGGAGTAGAGCTACTGGAGTGAACAGAATTCCTGGTAAAGAGTCAAAAGAAAAAAAAAGAAAAAGGCAGTGAGTGAAGTGAAGTGAGATGGAGTGCGAGTTTAAACAAAGCTGCTTGTTGCTGTTTACCTAATCAAAAAAAAAATGTAAAGGAATAGTGTTTGATGGTGAAACTGAGAAATCAACTTATAATAATTCTTATTTTGAAAGTATGTATTATATAATGCAGAGATCACAGAAGGCATCGTGTAGGAGCAAATCTATGAACTTAGTTTTCATGGTTTATATTATTTATTATCTATTCAGTCACTACAATCAGTCGAGTCAGTAAAACATTCAGTAAAATGGTCAAACCTCATGATAGTGAAACAGATCTCTCTCTCACTCTCTATCTATCTATCTATCTATCTATCTATCTATCTATCTCTATCTTTCTCTCTCTCTCTCTCTCTCTCTCTATATATATATATATATATATATATATATATATATATATGTCTCTGTCTCTGTCTCTCTTTTCTTTCTCTTTCTTACTTGATCTCTCTCTCTCTCTCTCTCTCTCTCTCTCTCTCTCTCTCTCTCTCTCTCTCTCTCTCTCTCACTTACTCACCATTATTATTGTTTTAATTCTGTCCATCCTAAAACACTCTTTAAGTGGTCCTATAAACCACAGCTAGATGGCGATATTTACTGATCAGTAAAACCAGTCTTATGCCTTTATACACAAAAACGACACGTTCTTGAACTTTCTACTTGAGAGCAATGAAACAAAATGTTAATTATGAAAATCTAAAACTATGATTTCATGCACTGTTGTTGTTACATGATTAGTTGATTAGATAACTGCAGGAATGTAGAGGTGTAAACATGTGTTCCTAATAATGTGGACGGTGTGTGTATATTAACTGTATTAGGTATAGTACAGAGAATTTAATATGCACTGTTATTAAAATGTTTTGCAATATAGGTTATATATTCCAGCAAAAAATATGCTATGAACCAGGAATAAAAGGCAGTGTTGTGGAAATTAAACCAATGAACTAATAGTTTTGTAATAGGTTTATATAATGTAATATAATATAACATAATATAATATAATTAGAATTATAATAATGTAATGTAATATAATAGAATATAATTATAATATAATAATAATGTTATTAATATAATTATAATATAATTATAATTATAATAGAAAATAAAAAATATTAGATTGGGGATAACCTTCAGTTATAGTTCTGGAATCGACACCTTTTAGTTGGAATTGAAATCGGATTCGACTCCGAAATTTCTGGACTCGAACATGGATGTTTTAAACATTATGTTTTTGTGGATCGTCATAAGATACGTTTCATGACTCGCATGCGCAGACGCTAGCGCAGGCGCAGTAAAGACTGAACGCAGCACCCACACGTCAGTGATATTTTTTTATGAATGAGAGTGGGCGGAGCTTCACTATTGCAAACAATGCCCTTGTAGACAACAGGGGGCGCGTTTATATATCTATATTACCCTTTCCCCCCCACTCTACGATCACCACCGCTATACTCAAGCTTAGAGGCAGAAAGCGGCGAAGAGGAATCTTGATGCTGTTGGGAACGTTTTTTACGTAATGTAACACATATAGGGCATTTCCGGTTTCCGTGTTTACGCATCCTGGACCTAAAGACGCACGAGCGCGAGGCATCTGACATTTACTAAGCAAAGACGAGAGGCTAGTTCATTAGAATTTTAAGTAGTCGCCAAAAACTGTGTGTGATTGTGTAATTAAAGGTGCTCTTGTGTTGATGTGAAGGCTTGTGTGTGTGTGTGTGTGTGTGCGTGTGTGTGTGTGTGCGTGCGTGTGTGTGTGCGTGCGTGTGTGCGCGCGTGCGTGTGTGCGCGCGTGCGTGTGTGTGCGCGCGTGTGTGTGTGTGCGCGTGCGCGCGCGTGTGTGTGTGTGTGTGTGTGTGTGTGTGTGTGTGTGTGCGCGCGTGCGCGCGCAGGCATGGCACAGAGGCTCCGGTCTCCAGTCCAGCGACATGCAACTTGGACAAAATGCCAAGTTTGCTTTTAGCACAAGAGATATAGCACTCAGTGGGTTTTAAATCTGCCCCCTTTTTTAATGAACTGCAGTCCTCGTTTGATGGTCGCTAAAACACATAACTAGCTCGTAATCCGTCTTTTCTGGTAAATTCCTCGACGACTGAATAAATACAGGAAGCTATTTTTTTTTATTATTGCTATAAGGACCTGAAGGATGGCTGGCACTTTATCAGCAGAGGAAGAGCAGGTATGTACAGTGGCTCTTTACTAGGAATAAATAATAATCATAACCCTTATACAAGCTCAGTGCATCTGGATCTAGCAGGATGTCTGTATCCCTGTCAGGCCTGGTCTCAGAAAAGAACTAAATTAATAATAATAATAATAATAATAATAATAATAATAATAATTAATAATAAAAATAATACGATCTTTTTTTCTGAGACCACAAACACCTTGCAGTGTGTGCTTTGAGTTTCAGTTCAAACTCTAACTTTCAGTGTGGATGTAAGGTTATGAGCATGAAATATGAACTGTTTGTTGTTTTTGTTTTTTCCTAAAAAAAAAAAAAAACAACTCTCTACCAGTTTTAGTGTCAACTTTTTCAACTTGGTTGTATTACATTCAGACCTAGACTTAAATACACTTAAATTCAGTTGAAATGGAGTTGAAAAGCTGAACCAAAAAAAAAAACGAAGTTTGCATCGCAAATCTCTCTCTTTCTTTCTCCCTCTCTCTTTTCTTTTTCTATCTCTCTGTCCTTTTTTTATTTGTGTAGATAGGTAGACATTAGCATGAGGAAACAGAAGCTCCCTATGTAGTGCACTTGTGTAGGAAGCAGGGAGCTGTTTGGGATTCAGCCTCACGAGCCGAATGTTTAGTTTTTATAGAAATCGTTTTGTTCAACCAATTTAAAGATTTTCTGTTTTTTGCCTCAGTGACTTTTCACATAAATAATGGTTAAAGACTGTATAAAGTCTGTGTTGAAAGTGGAAGGTATTTTCCTGTCACAGTAAACGGGTGCGTTATAGCTTCTACACAGGGCCTGCAACAGGAAACGGCTCTTATATAAGCTGCCTGGGGTTTTGTTTGTTTTTTCCACCGTGTTTTACTAGCGAAGATAAATTTGCTAGCATTTCTAAGTACAAAACACTTTGTTAGAATAATTGAAACGTATTCTGGTCTCATCGGCACAATGATTAACTAATGTGGGTTGTTTCCCCTTAGTGCTGTGATGTACTTTGTTTTTATTCATTCTTCTTCCAACCTCTAACTTTTCCTGATAGCGGGAAACATGTTTGTGTTTTTCCCAACAAAGCAAACCTTATGGCTTTATTTTGCATCAGTCAAACTCCTCTATTGGTTAGGAGAAAAAAAATCCTCCGCTATTTTTCCCAGAAACTCTTCACACAAGAGACCTTTAGGAGAGGCACAAGATACTAGGAAGTGTGTGTGGAGCTGGCTCTCTCTCTCTCTCTCTCTCTTTCTCTCTCTGTGTCTGTGTTTGTGTTTGTCTGTCTTTCTGTCTGTCTGTATGTGCGTGTCTGTCTGTCTGTCTTTCTGTCTGTGTGTGTGTCTGTCTTTCTGTCTGTGTGTGTGTCTGTCTTTCTGTCTGTGTCTGTCTGTGTGCGTGTCTGTCTTTCTGCCTGTGTGTGTGTGTGTCTGTCTCTGTATGTCTGTCTGTCTCTGTGTGTCTGTCTCTCTGTCTGTGTGTCTGTCTGTGTGTGTGTGTCTGTCCGTCTGTGTGACTGTCTGTCTGTCCATCTGTGTGTGTTTGTGTCTGTCCATCTGTGTGTGTGTGTGTGTGTGTCTGTCCATCTGTGTGTGTGTGTGTGTGTGTCTGTCCATCTGTGTGTGTGTGTGTGTGTCTGTCCATCTGTGTGTGTGTGTGTGTCTGTCCATCTGTGTGTGTGTGTGTGTGTCTGTCCATCTGTGTGTGTGTGTGTGTGTCTGTCCATCTGTGTGTGTGTGTGTGTCTGTCCATCTGTGTGTGTGTGTGTGTGTCTGTCCATCTGTGTGTGTGTCTGTCCATCTGTGTGTGTGTGTGTGTGTGTGTCTGTCCATCTGTGTTGTGTCTGTCCATCTGTGTGTGTGTCTGTCCATCTGTGTGTGTGTGTTGTGGTGTGTTGTCGCATCTGTGTGTGTGTGTGTGTGTGTCTGTCCATCTGTGTGTGTGTGTGTGTCTGTCCATCTGTGTGTGTGTGTGTGTCTGTCCATCTGTGTGTGTGTGTGTGTGTCTGTCCATCTGTGTGTGTGTGTCTGTCCATCTGTGTGTGTGTGTGTGTCTGTCCATCTGTGTGTGTGTCTGTCCATCTGTGTGTGTGTCTGTCCATCTGTGTGTGTGTGTGTGTCCGTCTGTGTGTGTGTGTGTGTGTGTGTCTGTCCGTGTGTGTGTGTGTGTGTGTCTGTCCATCTGTGTGTGTGTGTGTCTGTCCATCTGTGTGTGTGTGTGTCTGTCC